>NW_020538040.1:113998363-114151996 GCF_003426905.1 Ctenocephalides felis
TGTTTCTTGTAATGACTGTGCTTTTCAATATATTGGACAAACCTCGCAATATGTACACAAAAGAATGAGACAAACATGAACTAAGTGTGGTCCACCACAAACAAAACATTTCAAAAGTACCCTAGTACACACTCTATTGAAAACGCCCATTCATTTAATTTCACTCCAAAGATTTTATATCATGAAAGTTGCATCTTTAGGAGATTATTCGCGGAGATTTGTCTTATTCTTATGAATGTTTCTAACAGTGTCAACATTAGATCAGATCACAACCTATTACATGATTCATATTTAAATTTTTTACACTTTTTGACAACAATTAATATCGACTTCCTTTTAAGATCAACAATTTAAGTATTCACACCCTAACATATAGAAACACACACATACAATCTCACAGCTCTTGTTCAAGTGCTTACACGTGTTACAAATTAACACAGATTCAATTTAGTTAATTTTCAAAAGCCAATCGCACAACATCGAGGTAACAATATTATTTGTGTTTTCAAATAATAATTTTTTAAAAAAGACAAATCTTTTAGTAATTTGATTTACAAATCTAATTATTCGCGGAAAATTAACTCACAAATTCATTTTTTGTTAAAGCTTGTTTAGTGAAAAAGTGCTAACATATATTCAAGCATACAGGTAATTAATTCAACTTTGTCATTAACCTTTTCTTAAAAAATTTCCATAACTTTCAAAAAATTTTCTATTATGTTTAATATCCTGTTCTGATAATCCACTCATTTATTTTTATCATTTTCATTTTGATCATATTATCATATTTCTGTACATTATTATATTTTTTTGCAATTAATTTATTATTTAAGAAAAATCTATTTTCTTTTCCTAAACATATTGTTTGCTAAAATCTCATCAAGATCATGTTTCTTGACAGATGTCCTGAAGATGGAACGTACCTAGTTCCGAAACGTCGACAGTAAACAAATAATTAAATAAAGAAATTGTTTATTAAAAACTTTTCTTGTTTTTTTATTTTTTATTATTTTTGGATTCTTGTTCGAAACTCTACAAAGTATATATATATATATATATATATATATATATATATATATATGTATATATGTATATATGTATATGTGTATATATGTATATATGCGTAGGTTTATATGAGTGTACTTATATATTTTTGCCTATATTCTTTTTTAATTCTAGTCTCTATTACCTTTCCTATCTTTTATATTTTGTTTGTTGTTAAGTGTTGCTGTTTGTTAATTTTTCTTTTATTTTATAGTTACTATACCAATCCACGTATATTATAATTACCTAGATATACTAATTTTCATACTGTTTTTAGATCCACTGATGATGACATTAAATTGAATGTCGAAACGTTTGGAATTAAAGATTATTTTATAAATCTTCGCCTTTTCTTTGTTTGATGTATTGCCCTCAAGAACTCACTCATATTTCAACATCAAAATTAACTACTAAATCATATATATATATATATATATATATATATATATATATATATATATATATATATATCTTGATAGTTTTTTCGACGTTGAAACATATTTCAAAGTAAACGTTTTACTTTGAAATATATATATATATATATATATATATTAGGGTGGTCATTAAAATGGTCATTTTCGAATTTCCTTGCTCCCAGGGGCTCAAATTGTTCCAAATAGATAAAAAACAATTCTCTGAAAGTTTTAGCTCTTAAGATCAACGTTTAGATAGAGCGCAATTCAATCAAACTTCGTATGGAAATAGCATGAAAAAAATTTTGAAAATTAAAAAAAAATGATTTAGGTATAATTTGGCAACAAATGAATTAGTTTTATTCATTCATTTGTTCGCTAAATTACATCTAAAAAACATTTTTAAAATTTTTCCACGCTATTTTCATACAAAACTTTGATTGAATTGTGCTCTATCTAAACGTTAATATTAAGAGCTAAAACTTTCAGAGAATTGTTTTTTATCTATTTGGAACCATTTGAACCCCTGGGAGCAAGGAAATTTAAAAATGAACATTTTAAGGTCATTATACACTATAATAGTATTAAAGATTATGTTTATGATAAGCAATATGTGTATAAGCTAATGTAAAAATGGAACATAAAAATTTAACATTAGAACTATTGAGAAAATAAAATTAAAACAATTCATATTTCAAATTGGCAAGATAAACATATTGAACACTTTAATATTATTTTTGCATAATTTTTAACTCACAACATCATCATATTTCTTTAATTGCATTGAATGTTCAACATTTGCAATAATATTTTTCATACTATTATCATCCAGTTCATTAAATGGTCTCTTAAATATATTCCAAAGATTTGATTCCACTAAAGTCTTTTTATGTTTATATTGATCTCCCAATTGAAGTGCATTATGAAAATAAGCTTTGGCCAAGTACTCATGTGATGCATTCAAATAAGGTAATGGTAACATACCCTTAAAGTCAATTTCAAAGATATTATTGAAAAAAAAAAAAGTATCATTGTTAACTGATTCTTATACCTGACTGAAATGAACTTACTACAGAGTTAACCGATACAGCTGAGCCAATCAATGCAGAAATCAATGGTGATACATCTGCTTGCATAATGTCTTTCCTAAATTTATCGTTTACACCCCAATTTATTGGGCTTAATGTAGACTTCAAATTTATAGATTCCTTTGGAAAGTTAATGCCCGCACCCCAACTTACAATTGGCGTTTCTGTTTCATGTGTACTACCTGAACCATGGGATCCTTAAAAATTTTAAAACATATGTTATTCAATCATCAGTTTTCTTTCTTTCATCTATCAAAAATAAAAATATAATAATCTTATTTATTTTTATTCTCCTCATGCAAAAACTATGTTGTAAAATGTTTCAATCTAATCAAAATTTAAAGAATTGTTTTACCCCAATCAGTCATTCCATGATCTGATGTAAATATGAATGCTGTTTTGTTATCATAGTTATAAAATGTTTGTATGACCTTTTCAATCTGTTTAATGCCTGCATCAACAATGTTTAAGTTTTTTTCCAATTCTCTAAGATATAATTAGTTTATTATAGCATAATAAATTTATACTTCAATTAAACTAACTGATTATATAAAAAAGAACAAACCTTGAATAAGGCTTATATGTATGCCCGGCTGTATCCAATCCTAACAAATGAAGAAAAAAAATTATCTTTTTTTGATGCAGTCGAAGAAATAAATCTTTATCTTTTCTGGCATCATTAAAAAAATTTTCAACTTTTTTGAAAACCCATAGATCAAGTAAAAAGGTATCACTTTTTCCAGAAAAATCCTCCTCTTCTGAATTGTAATAATATGTATGAACTTTTCCAGATTTGGATCCTTTCGAAAACATCGGGAGAATATCAGGACTACCCCATGACCAAGTTTCTGTACTTCTATTAAATGCTGAATCAAAATGTACTGGATTCTCTTGCCAACCTCTTGCAACAGCTGAAGGATCTTCATAAAGCCCTGCAATTAAAGCCACATGACCAGGCCTTGATTCCGTAGGGACTCTGGTATGGGACACTCCCCATGTACCATATTTTTCTAAAATTGACCTAAAAATAGTATATTTAATATATTTGGATAATTTGTGCATGCAAAGTTTTAATTTTTTTATCTGCTATCAAAAGTAGATATAAGTCATAACATAATAGAAAAAACTAGATTTACAACATAAATAAAAAATACAGAAAATTAATATTCAAGTCATACAAATAAGACATAGACAAAAATATTTGATAGAATATTAGCACAAAGTAAGTAATAATACCTGAGGTAAGGTGTTTCACTACTTTTGTTATGATTTAGCCTAAAAAAAGAATCAGCTCTCAATCCATCAGCTACAAATAATACTAAACGATTTGCTGGAGCATCAGTTAGTTCTGGTCTAGGTGGAATTCCGGTAATCACGGGAGATTTAAAATAAATATCAAAAATTGAAAATAAGAAAATTATATGTACAAAAAATCCAATTGTTATGATAACTTTCATATTAAATGTTATAAATTAGAAATACCGCCACAAAAACATTGAAATATTTATCATTTTTAACCAATTTAACAAAGGATTATAATAATTAATATAGTCTAATTACTTAAAAAGTGCTATTAGTAAATATATGAAAATATCATATTAAATTCTGAAATATTAACTAAAAATAGTTCTGTTAGTTTTACTTAACACTGGGATACATATTTTTTATGATGATTTTGATCAACTGACCGCGAGAAACTTCGAAATTAGAGCAAACTTTGATAAGATGCAGGTAAGAAAATACACACTGAGGTGCGCCCCGTGGTATTTTGCTGTTTTCAACATAGAGAAATTCTGAAAGAAATTGTTAATACAATAAATGACATACAAAATGCAAAGCTAAAGTCTGACAACATGACAGATGGATGCATAGCATAGACCTTATATACATAGACTCATAGATAAAAGAAGAGTATATACAGGCCCTATTATCTCAGTACAAAATCCGCGTTCACAACGCGTAGTTCCAGTCACGACCGCTAGGCGCAAATTTGGCGCTAGTGAGCCGATGACAAGTTTGACAGGTTAGTAATTCACGAGCAATATATACCAGAAATGTCAAAATTTTGTTTTGATTCTTATTGTGATTGTTGTGTTTACAAGTGTTTTATAATTGTTTATACGGTTTTATTTGTGATCCAAACAAAATCTATAACTCTTAAATGAAGAGGATATAAAGCAGTTGTTAAAGCAGTGTATATAATAAAAATTTAATCACAATACATTTTGGGAGCAAGCTAGGGCTCTTTTATAAGAAAGGCAAGGCTCCTCTAACTTTTCAGAATTGTATTAAACTTTGGAGGCTCTTAAATATATATGGAAAAGCATAAATAGACTAGACTTTACATTTTTTAGGAACGCCACTGAGTTAATGAACGAAATCCAATTGCCGTGCAAGATGATAAAATAAGTTAATTTAATGCAGCAGTTTTTTGAATATTCAAGATAATATCAAGAGCCATTTAGCATGACTGGATTTATCGCAAAGAATGTGCTGGAAAGTGACAAATCTTACTTGGAATGATTATTAGTTAATAAAGTAATGCACAGACCTAAAAACAAAATCCAAATTTTTGAATTAACAGATGAGAAAGAAATAAAAAAAATTGTTGAAAATCAGAAAAATAACGCTGCACCTGGCGAAGACAAGATAACAGCAAGAATCACTAAAAAAATAATAAATATAATAGCTCCACTACTTGCTGTTTTAATGAATAGATACATAGAATGTGGTGTATTTCCATCGTGTCTTAAAATGGCTACAATAAAACCAATTTTCAAAACAGGAAACAAAACAGATCCAAATAACTACAGACCTATAACAATAACAAACACTTCTCCAAGATATATGAAAAAGTAATAAAAAAAAGATTACTTGATTTTCTCATTCAAAAAATTGACAAAAATCAATATGGTTTCCTCCCTTCATCAAATACACAAGGTGCCCTAATAGATTTGACTAATACCATCAGTCAGCACCTTGAGGAAAATATGCACACAGTTGCAATTTTTATTGATTTACAAAAAGCTTTCGATACAGTAGATCATGGCATATTACTTAATAAACTAATAGATTTAGGTGTAGAGGGTTTGTCTTACAGCATTATCAAAGATTTCCTCATGAAAAGAGTGGTAAGGACGAAGGTGGGAAATTTCACAAGTGGAGGATGTAACATAACCTGTGGAGTTCCACAAGGTTCTGTATTAGGACCTTTATTGTATCTATTATACACCAATAACCTTAAAGACGCAAAATTAAAGGGAAGATACATATTATATGCAGACGATACAGCGATAGTATATGCGGATAAGGATAAAAAAAGACTCGAAGATATTATAAACACGGACATGAAAATATACACCGAGTGGCTAACTGAAAATAAACTAACAATTAACATAGATAAAACAAAATACATATATTTCAAACATAGAAAAAATACTGAGAACACTAAACTAAAAATTGAAATAAATAATAGAGCAATAGAGGAAGTGGAAAGCATAAAATACTTAGGACTGATAATAAATGAAAAACTGACATGGACAGACCATATAAACAAAATAAAAAGAAAGATAGGAACATTAACAGGGGCATTGAAAAGGATCCACTCTTTCGGCAAAAAAAATAAAATACTAATTCTTAAAACGCAAATAATACCTATAATTTTATATGGCATAACAACATGGAGCCAAACAACTAAAGCAAACCTAAATGACATACAGAGAATAATGAATAAAGCCATAAAAATAGCATATAATTTACCACATCTAACACCCACCAAATACTTGCAGAGAGAAACAAATAATCATTCACTAAATAACATAATTAAAATAGAGAAATGCAAACTAATACACAAAATGAAATTTAACCGAATTAAAACAAGTGCAACAATAGACACAAATCAAGATATACATGAACACTACACGAGACAACACAACAATTTTCACATTGAACGCAATAGAAAAAAGAATTTGAGAGAAAATGTCATATGGAGTGCTACCAAAATATATAACGAATTGCCAGACTATATTAAGATGACCAATGATAATGATAATTTTAAAAGAAAAATAAAGAAGTACTATATGGAAATTGAAGAAAAAGAAGACTGAAGAGTTATATATAGATATTATATTAATGAAATAGATATTATAGTCAAATGAAATGTAAATATTATATGAAAACTGTTTTTCATAATCTCTCATACCAGGCACCTCTGTCTGACTGAGATATGAAAATAATGTATATATGTAAATAAATAAAAAATAAACACCATGTTTTGTGTTCACAACATTATTGGTAGTGAATAATGAATGATTATTCACTTGAAGGCAGGAATCCTGTAATTCGTTAAACTTCTTATTTTCCTTTTTTTAAATAAATATGTTTGTTGCAACATATTGCTATTTACTTTGATATCTATTTTAATATATGTATTATTGTTTGGTATGTTTTGTTATTGTATAACAATGTCAATATAAGACTATTGTAATGCAAAATTTAAATACAAATGAATTATTTTTAAAATTGACAATTTTCTTTTATTTCTAATTTTGGCGCTTTAATTTGAATGCATTTTGGAGCACGAGGCTGCCGAGCGACATGCGATTAAAGCGCCACACCCAACATTGCGGTCGTGACTTTCCCTAGCTCTCTGAACAGAAATACCGCGAGAGAGAAACGTCTATATTAGTATATTGTCTAGGAGTACAGTAAACCCTCGCTTTACGCGGCAAGTGCGTACCGTGCAGTATAGGAACCGTGCTATAAGAAACTCGTATTTAACTTACAATTCAGGCTAATTCGTAGTGCGTTCTATGGAACCTTACATAGTGCAGTATGGGAACCGTGTTATGAGAGACTCAGAGTTGGTACAAATCGCACCATTTTTATCGCGTTGTATGGAGACCAAGAAATACAACTTGAAGTAGGAGTAATACGGACAAAATGACGTGTAGGACATTGACACTTTATTCAAAAATTGGCGCGACGCAGTAGTCAGCTCAAACGTGTTCTTAGGCGGCATGTCTAAATCAGGCATGTCTAAAAGATAAAAGTCGATAACAAAATTTACATCAATACCCTTTTGCATAACGAACTTATGGGCTGTTGACCAAATACCGCGTAATAAGAAGTCCGTGTAGTCGGAGGGATGTCGGATTTTTAGATCCGTGTAGTATGGGAACCGTGTACCCAGAGTGCCGTGTAAAGCGAGGGCCATAGATAAACAAGTATAGGCGAGGGCCTACTGTATATAGATCGCTCTCTCGGGCCATATCTCGTTGCCACTATTTTCGGTCAAAACTGTCAATTTGCCCGGGTTAGTTTCCGTCTCCCGATGTAGATGGCGCCAGCGTCGACCATGGGTGCGAATATAAAATGCTGAAGAAATGCACCAATATTATATAGACCGTTTGAATTCAAATTTTTTTTTAAATTAAAAAACCAAAATTGAATATAAAAAAGCGTATAATTTTAACAATGACATGTTACATTATACTATTACAATACATATTGAATATAAAAAAGCGTATAATTTCAACAATGACATGTTACATTATACTATTACAATACATATTTATAAGATATGCAATTTGCATAAATGTATATATTATATATTTGTATATATACACATATATAATGTGTACTGTAATGTATACTATTACAATACATATTTATAAGATATGCAATTTGCATAAATTGTATATATTATATATTTGTATATATACACATATATAATGTGTACTGTAATATATATATATATATATATATATATATATATATATATATAATGCACATAAATGTATGACGATTAGTGAGCTTTATAAACTATGTACAAATAGCATAGAAATGTACAACACGTACACATTATCCACCATTTATATTATATATATATATATATATATATATATATACATATATATATGTATACATATATATATATATATATATACATATATATATATATATATATATATATAACACTATATATGATTACAATAGAAGCTACTAAGCTTCATAAACTATGTGAATTTATGAATAGCATAGAAATGTACATACACATACACATTATCCACCATTTATATATATATATATATATATATATATATATATATATATATATATATATATAACATTATATATGATTACAATAGATGCAACTAAGATTCATAAACTTTGTACGAATAGCATAGTGTATATATATATATATATATATATATATACATATACATATACACACACACACATATATATATATATATATATATATATATATATATATATATGTACATATGGTTGTTCAATGTCTTGTGTGGACAGGGTGGTGTGTCCAAGCCTCGCTTTCTTGTATTCAAAAATAGCCCAATTGCAGCACTGCAAAATGAAATGACAATTTCATATCACACACTATTCTTCCCTGATTAAGATCGAGTTCTAGCTCACAGACCTGCCCAAGGGCACAGACTCCTATTATGTGTGTGTGTGTGCTTTCATGTCAAAAAACTATCTAAATTATATATATCTTTTTCTAGATTTCTAGAAAATTTAAATATAATTTAGACATTATCTATACCATATAACTAAAGTATTGAGAATTGATCTGAATAATAAATACCAAACAAGAGATAGAAGTTACTAGAACTCTCTTAATGCGCTCAAAAGGTAACTTAAAATCCCAGCAACAACAATTCAAAAAGGTCATAAATTTGTATTGCAATCAAAAAAGAGGAACATATTCAAAAATAAGGAATAAAATTTATGCCTAAGATATTCTTGTAAAATAACTCTGTTTATATTCATCTTGGTGCTCAATCAAATAATGATTAAGTTACATTAAATCTATGTATAGTCTCTATCTGAAAACCTTTTCTGCACATTGTGTTAATCTGCTTTAAAATGTTGAACAAAATATCATTATCATCATTATCACAAAGAAAAAAAAATCATTATGTTCTCATAACAGTAACTAGCAAAAGTTCAAGAAAGTTATATGCAAACACATTTGCCAATTTAATTAAAAGATAAAACCAAAATTACTTTCATCTGAAAAGCATATCAACAGCTTACTAAAATGAATTACTGTATGGGTATGTCATTTGAAAACTATTTTGCTGTTATCCGGTAAATTATTGTACAATTCATGATCTATATACTTCTCGATATCTGTTAAACGTATTATCACCAATAATAAATAGAAATAAGCTGTATAGCAAAATATACTCCATGAAGTAGCCACTTATTTACAATTTCTACATTTGCTAAAACATTTAACAACTTCATTATTTATTACTATAAATTTATAAAAAAAACACATTCATGAAACAATCACAAAAAATATGAACATTGCGCACAGTTCAAGTATCAACTATTTGATTTGAAAAATTTTGAAAAAGACAAGAGCATGATCAGCAAATAAACTTTCCCTACCATTTGCCAGTTCTTGAAAACCAACAATATGATTCTTTTTACAGTCTTAAAATAATGCAGATGATAATGATATTTCATCAAACATCAGAATACAGTTTTTGCTATTCACATATTTTTTCTGTGCCATAGCTGAACCCAATGTTTGGAAAACGGTCTCATTAATACCACTATACAAAGGAATTGCTGAGAGCAACTTTCTCAATGTTTGAGGAGCAGGCAAAACAAATATTTTTCTCCACAAGTAATAACCTCTTGGAGAAATTTTATGCAGAGTTAAAGCAAGAATTTTATCATTAAGTGTAAATTTTCAACCTTTTGGCTTTTTCGTATGTTCTCTTAGTTGACTTAATATAAAATTAGGAGCACTCTTATTTAATGTTGCTGGGAGATAAGCAAAATTTTCAGCACATTTGAGACTTTCTTGTAACTTCTGCCTCAATGTTTTTTTTGTATATTTATCCTTCTGATTTCTTTTCTCAACACATTTGTTATATTGTATAAATTTTGTTATTTTCATAACTGGTCTCTGCACGGCTTATATCTTGAGTTAAGAACCTCTGCTAAAAAAAAATAAATCTAGAATCATTTGCTACGAACATAAATTGTAGTATAAAAAATTTTAAATAACAAATCTTTCAGGAACGGTTTTCCTTCTTCAGTTTTGCCTTTCTTTTGGCTTCAGCATTCCTTGTTGCTCTACTGCTGTAAAGTCCAAAAAAGCCACAATAAAATGTTATATTAGAATAATACAAACAGATGAAAGCTCATTTAATTATAAAAGTTATTTACTTTGCCTGTCCATATCATTCACGCATGCATTATGAGACGATTCAAACATTCCTTGTGTCTCTACTAGTGTAGAGTCCAAGAAAGCTACAATAAAATGTTATATTAGAATAATACAAAAAAGTGTTATAAAAAGAATAATTTTTCAATAACATACCTTCCAGAAAGGGATTTAGTAAGACGGGTGTCTTGTATTTATAACCTTAAAATTCCTAGCATTGATACTGTTAAATGCCTCAGTTATTAAGCTACAATAAAAAATCATATCAGAAGTGCATATTGATAAAACTTCTTATTCCCCTAGTTCTCACCATCAGTGCTCAGCCCGGGCTCCAGTTATTTTACTAATCATTTTACATATTACGTCATTTTCTGCAGGAAATACATGCATTTTTGCATATTTGTTGGTGTTCCGCATTGTTGTACACCGCACTTTCACATGATATTTGTTATAAACTTTTAACAAACATTTGACACTTTGACACTAAAATATAGGAGCCATTAAATACTGCTAATCGGCCATTTAATTTTGACCGTACTTCAACTGTCAACAAGGAGATCTGTACATCAACTGTCAACAGCGTGTCAAATATTATGGCGGTTCTTTTTCGTGTTGCGACGCGTCCGTGTCGTTTGTTATCAAGCGAACTTTTTCTTGTTTATTAATATTATTACGTTGTTTTTAATTAATTTTTTTTGCTATTTACATTCATGTTTACTCTTTTAGGCTTTCTCGTTTATTATATCATTCCGTATATTCCATATATTAAGATTAGGATACATTTTAGTGTAGTTTCAATTCGATATATTTAGATTAGGATACATTTTAGTATAGTTTCAATTAGGTTTAATTGTTTTTTGGATATTTAATTACTTTTTATTATTATTCGTACTTCTTCACGTTTTTTTAACGCCTATTTTCTTCCTTATTCACAAAGTTTAAATTAGGTTAGGCTTCGATTTTAGGTTAGGTTAGACTTTTTATTATAATTTATAGTTTAGCATTATTTGTTATTACGTATATTCTATTATATTCTTTCAATTATTATCAAGTTTGCGCCATGAATATTGAATGAGATTCATTTTGTCGAGAGTGCCAGATACCTTGCGCCACTCGCGGGTCTTTGTTTTGGCACATGAGACAGAAACATGGTTTAAAACCTGAACTGCCTAATATCTGGTCATTACACAACAACACATTTAAATAGAAATCGTCGTTAATAAGGCATGTTAAATAAATTCACAACGGTATCCCTGCTGCTACTAATAATGTATCTTCATTACCCTTTGTTTCTGCCAAATCTTGTTCTTCAGCAACCCATTCACCTGCAAGATCTTTTACACACTTCAATTTACCTTTTTTCAATTCACATATGTCCACATCTTCGACATTACTCTCCAATATCAATTTCATTGCTCCGTTCACCTATGCTCATCCACATAGTTCTTCGCAAATCCTTTCCTTCAACTGCTACACCGTCTACTCATTTTAACATTAATCCATCTTCCATTCCCAATTCTCCACTCAGCTCGAGAGAACATTTTATAGGTATGTAGTGCTTTACATATACTGATTATTTGTGTTCTGTATTGTATAACTTATAAATTGTTCTTTTAGGTACACAATCAAGAACCAGTATATTATGATCTTTGCTTGATAGGATATTATAATATGTTGCATCGACTAATCATACAAATGGATTTAAATAGAGAATAAACCCAATTGTATTGGCATCATTATATTTGATTTATATCAATTTGACAAATTAATACATATGACTTTCTAAGGTAGAATGACCTGCAGCTTTTGCAAATATAATGTAGCTATATGCACATGAATACATTTTATCAGTTGTCATGGTTTTTCAAACTGCGAAAGATATAGAAATCTTATTAATTTAACAATATGGTTTTTGGATGGTGAAAGTAGTATAGTTTTTAAGTTTCCACCTAAATTCATCAAATTTACTGAATGTCCTTTACTGGACAGTTGTAAATAAAAGAGTTAATAATAAAAAATCTAAATATTAAGCAATCAGTATCTACTTCTTTCTGTTTGGCTTTGGCTTGCGATGATTTTCTCATGCTTCATATCGATTGGATGTTATTATTCCATGGTTCATATTGCAAATAATATAAAATGTTTATATATTATTGTTTTTTAATAAAAATGTTAAATAAAATAAGTACTATTCTTTTTTTATTCTTTGAAATTATTAGTATTAGATCTAAAATAAAATTGTTTAAATATAATTTTTAGTAAAATTATTCATTGGGCTAAATGATATTGAATTTGCTATCATTTACACTAGCTATATTGTTAGCAAAAATAATCTCATGTTTATTATTTACACAAATTTGAAACATGTTGCTTTATTCCATTGAGTAGTGCAATTACTAAAAATGTATATAATTTGCAAAAGGTGGGTGCAAATTTGATTGTTTTATTTGTCCTAACGCCAGTAGGCTATATTATCACATTCAATTCTAGTTTGAATTTAATTTGTTATTATTATTAACGTCCTAGCCTTTATTTAGTAAAAACTAACTGCAGTCAAATGAGACCCTACTCATGACAAATTTGAAACTTGATCTTATAATACTTGAATACCAAATCAAAGCACCCCGTAATGTTGGTTTTAATATGTTCTGGAATAACTATATTTCGTTTTTTCTCAAATATTTGTCATAGAGATTAAATATAAATAATTTGTTATTGCAAATTCCTAAATCTCGACGTTAAAGGCCAACATCTTTGCAAGATTCGATCCTAGACAATATTTGAATATGATATCTCCATCATATATTATATGTCGTATAGGATCTTCATATTCGGTTGCCAGATTTAAACTACTCTTTTCGCCGAACTATTCTTGTCGGCGACAACTTCATGTCGTCCGTGAAATGTACAATCAATTTATGACAGCTAAACACTCGTTCCGACGCCAACTTCATAGCGTCCGTTAAAAGTACGATCAAAGGTCAATGACCTTTGTATGACCGCTAAACGTCAAAATTAGCATGTTTTAACGTCGTGTCTAAAATATTATTCCGCCATATTAGATTCTCAAATATTTTCTTTAGCCCGTTTTGTAGCGCTACCAACGCTCCAATCGGGGGAGACGGAACTAAAAACGAAATTACAGATGTTTGTTCCGAGATTACCGGCCATGCATAGACTTATGTATTGGTCCGAGCGTGACTGCAGCGCCAGGCTAAATGTGTGCCACGTGTGAATTAGTTGGGGCTGTCAGTGCGTGCTTTACATGTGTTTTTAGATGTTTTTAAAGAAAAAAGTTAATATATTATTAATAAATTACAACAAGAAAGAGAAAGTTGAGTAGGTAATGTAATTTTTAAATTTACTTGAACGTACTTAAAACACAGTAGGTATGATAAAATAAATAAAGAAATATAGTAAACATTTATAAGGTTAAGTTACGTAAAAATTATGATGAAAAATGATAAAAATATTTTTTCAATAGATTAAGTAAATAATATTTTTGTTTAATAGTTTTTTTATTATTTTTGGTCAAACTTAAGACATGGACATTATTTGAGAATTTGAGTCCATTACCCATCAAATAAAGTTCCAGCCGGAAACAATGACCAAATTTAAAAAACTAGTTGATGTTGGACATGTGAGAGAAGTCGAGGAACATCGACGAATCTTTGGAAGTTTTTTAATAAAATCTCGAATTATTCGACAAATATCAGTCCATGCTAAACTATATGCTACAGCCATAGAGGTAATGCACCTTTAAATAATTCATTTCTTATATTATATAATTATTTAATTATAATATTATAATTATTTCTAATTATTATATAATTAATATTTTTTTTATTATTTTAATAATTTTTACAACTGTCCTGAAACGGACAACAAGTAAAATATTTGACATGAAACTGAAGGCGTTGGCAAAATACAAATCATCTGACCATTGCCAGTGATTTGTCGAAGGTCTTATCTATTGTTGATTAGTGCAGAAGAAATTTTCTTTTTAATCGGGCCCTGGTAGAGTTGATTTGAAGTTTTCTCGCGAGCAAGTTCGGATGATCAGCTAGGCGATTTCTATATTTGTGTGAGTAAGCAATTATTTCATCCTTAACTGTGCTAGTGCCTGTGTCTTTGTGTATTAACCAATTTGGAACATACTTTGGTGCTTTCAAAATTTCTTTCAATAACTTGTTTTGAAATCTTGGAATTATTAAAGCGTTTGAGTTGGAAGTTGATCCCCATAGCTGTATGCCGTATGTCCAAATTGGTTTGATGATGGCTTTATAGAGGTAAATTTTATTATGAGTGTCAAGTTTTGATTTTCGTCCAAGGAGCCAATGATATCTTCTTCTGGTTTCTTCAAGCTGCTTTCTCTTCTTCTTAATGTGTTCTTTCCAGGTTAGTCTCTTTTCCAGGTGTAAACCTAGATATTTGACTGTATCTGTTTGATCTATAATTTCGTCATTACTGCAGGACATGTCCCTTTGCAAAGAGTGAAAGTGATGTGTTTTGACTTGCTGCTGTTAACTTCTATTCTTCACAAGCTTAACCATTTTTGTATCACGTCAAGATGATCCTGGAGCATTTTTGATGTGATTATGGGATCTTCATGTGTTGCCATTATGCTTGTGTCGTCTGCATATGTTGCTGTCAAAATGTCTTCTGTCGTGTATATGAGGTATAATAGTGGCTAACAAAGTGGTATAATACACTAACAAAGAATGTTCTACCTTCCAGGTAGGACTTTATTATTAGGTATATATCATTCGGCAATGCATTTTTTATTTTGTAAAGTAGGCCGGGGTGCCACACCTTATCAAATGCCTGACTAATATCGAGGAAAACAGCTGAACTGTAGTTCTTGTTTTGGTAAGCCTTGTTTATATTGTCGACAATTCTATGAATTTGCTCTGGTGTGCCATGTTTTTCTAAAAATCCAAATTGATGCTCAGGGATAACGTTGCTATCATAAATAAATGGTTTTATTTTACTAATTAAGACCTTTTCAAATATTTTGGATAACATTGGAAGTTAACTAATTGGTCTATAACTTTGGACTTCATTCGGATTTTTACCAGGCTTTGGAATAATTATGATTTTAGCAATTTTCCATTGATCGGGATATGATTTAAGTCTTATTATACCGTTAAACAGGCTTGTTATGAAACGGTAGGCTTTGTATGGAAGCTCTTTAAGTATATTAATATTAATGTTGTCTACGCCAGGTGCTTTTGCAGATTTTGCCCTTCGGATTTCATTTGTAATTTCTGGAACTTTGATAATGATGTTTGATGAAAAATTTGACTGAACTTCTTTCAAAGAATCAAAAATAAATTTTTCTTCTTGTTCCGAGGATTTTGAAGAATTTGGCGTAAAAACTTCCTTGAAGTAAGTCGAGAAATATTCTGCTTTTTCTAAATCACTGCGTGCCCAAGTGTTATCCGGTTTTCTAATTGGAGGTATAGTAATGGCAGGACGTTTTAAGTTTTTTGTGGCTTTCCAAATCGAATGATCTGATATTGTTAAATGGGATAAAAAGTCTTGAAATTGGTCGTTTTTGAACGTTTTTATCTGTTGTTTAATCAATTTAGACATTCTGTTCAATTGCGTTTTGTCTTGATCTTGTTAGCTGCCATCTTTTTCATAGCCTCCTTTTCTCTGCAATAAGAGCTTTGGTGTCTATGGAGCAAGTGTGGATTTTCTTTTTAATTTGTGGGGGGGTACTTTTTCTAGCTGCGTCTATTACAATTGCACTAAATTTATCAACAGCATTTTTCAGGTCGATTTTGCTCTATAATGTTTCGGAATAATTCCCAGTTTGTATACTTGTTAGTTAAAAAATCATTTTTCTTGTCTTCTAAAATTTTTGTACTGTATGTGACTATTATCGGTGTGTGGTCAGAACTTAGATCAAGACAAGATTTAGCCTGAATGTGTTCATTTGCTATACCTTTCAAGACGCAGAAATCCAATAGATCAGATAATTTGCGCAGATCACTCGGCCAGTATGTGGGCTCGCCAGTAGATAGGGTCGTTAGCCCGTGTTTCTGGACGGTTTTATAAAGTTCGTTGCCCCTTGGATTTACCAATCGAGATCCCCAAAAGGTATGCTTCGCATTAAAGTCTTCTCCCGCGATGAATTTTCTCTGAAGTGTTCCGAAAAAATTTTCAAATTGTTCACAGGTGATCTTGTGTTTTGGTGGACAGTAAATTGCAGATATTGTTCATTTTTCAGTTTGTTGTTGATTTGTTAGTGATGTGGCTTGTATAAAATGCTCATTGACAGATTTGTTTTGGTAATGTTTGATGTTTTTTCTTATTATTATAGCAGTTCCACCGTGAGCTGTTCCATCTGGATGATTAGTATTGTAAAAATTATAATTGTTTAATTTGAAATAGTTTAAGTTTGTAAAGTGCGTTTCTGAGATCAACATAATATCTATTTTGTATTCTATTACAAATATTTCTAATTCTTGCCTATGTTGAGCAAGACCATTGGCATTCCAGATTCCAATTATTAATGAGTTACTATTCATTTTAATTTTGAAACGACGGTGGTTAGTAAATTTAGCATGATACTAATTTGGCCTACTAAATCCTTCATCATAGTTTTTAGCTCAGCAATGTCGGAATTAGCTTGTTGCTGGTTGCAGACATTTGGATCTGGGATAGTTTGGTCTATTGGGTTTGTGGCTTGCGCGTACGATTTATTAGATTGAACATATGACGGTCTGTTTAAAGTATTTTCTGTTGGATAATATCTGGTGCGAATTGGGGGAAATCTTTGAGCAAATAATTGTTTGTATTCCTTACAACCTTTGTAGTTGGCCGGGTGGTTTTCATTACAAAGTACGCATTTGACGTTTTTGTTGATGCGATCTGTCCATTCGCATTTTTTACTGGGATGATCGCCAGCACATTTCACACATCTTGCGTCTCTGAAACAATACGATTTAGTGTGACCATAACGTTGACATTTTGTACACTGTACAATTTCTCTTGTTGGATTTTTGGGCTCAATTTTAACTTTAATTTTATTCAAAAATTCTATGTTGAAGATGTCTTTGTTGTTAATGTTTTGTTCCAATTCTACCATAAACATATGCAGTGGAGCACAAGTAAATCTGTACTTGATGTTGGCTATATACACAACTTTGTATCCATGAGATTCATGGACCGATTCTGCCTTAACATGGCTACGCTCTGTTATCGCACTTTCATGGTAGCATAACATGCCTCGCGTAAGTGTATGTTGAAGATTAGTTATTCTCGGCGCACCAATTTTATGAGAATGAATCGTGTTATGGCGTAACATGAGCGAACAAAGTTTTTGGTTTTTTGATGTTGGCTCTCTGTGTTTGTACTCTCGAAATCGGCAATAATCTATCTCTACGGTGCTGACGCGAACGGTTTTTTCAATTTTGGATATACTTGTACTGGACTTCCAGTCAAAAAGCGTTCACGATTTTTTTAGATAAATATATTTTACATACAAAATGGCCAGTGATACGCAAATGAAAAGAGCCAAAAAAACTAATCCGGCGCAGTACGAAATATATGTTGATTTTTCAATCAGCAACCCACAATTCGTTGCTAATAAATTAAGCCCCTTGTTCGACAAGGATTATTTCAGTGCAAAGTGGGAGGAATTGACCAATTTGTTAAACTCATGTGGTCATGGGCCTCATAGGCCTTGAATTCTGGATGAAGGTAAAAGTCTTTGTTGCTAGTATGTTATATTTTTGAAAATGATAATTCATATGTTATTAAATCGATATAGATATTTGCGGGTTGGAAAAACCAGACAAAGGCCAAAGCAAGGAAACAAAAAGCTCATACTTTAGCAACAGGAGGTGGGCCTGCATTAACCAATTGCTTGACAGAGGTCGAACAAAAGGCCTTAGGTGTTTGGGGTCTAGGGTCAATTGATGGCCATCCAGATCTGGAAATGGATATTGGACTAAATGTAATTTCATTATATATATGTATATATACATATACACATATTAAATTCTTTAATAGTATCCTATCGAAAAATCTGTCAGCAACGAGGCTGAACTTGATTCTGTTAATGTTGATCCTGAGGTAGAAGATATAATGCCACCTCCAGAATTTTTAGATGATGCCCCTAGACCACCAATGCAGAGACGAAGAACTCCTGGCAATAGTAAGTATAATTTTTCTTCTATTTTAAATATTACTAATATTACTATGTGATACATTCCGCATTTTATTATTTTAAGATGAATTAAATCACCTCGTAAACTCAATGGAATACGTATTGAAAAGACAAACAGAGTCTCTTACTAACATGATGGAGAAACAGACAGAGGCGCTGCAATGCATAGCCGATCAATTGAAAATTCTCAATAATACATTAAAAAATAAATTTAACAGCCAATAAATTTTGTTTTTTATTCCTTTATATATATATATATATATATATATTTATTTATTTATTTAAAATAATTACATTTATGTAGCTATAAAAATATAATCTTTTTTTTTTAGGTGAATATTATGGTATTAAAAATATCTTCTGGCATAAGAATTTCTGATATTATATGCCATATTATCTGCCTCATTGTATACTTCTGAAATATTTAAATCAATTAATTTTAACTGCACATTTGAAATACAATTATTTGGTATCTAACCGTTTCCATATTATTTTCTCTGCATATATTATGCAGAGTAAATACTGCATACACAATTTTTCCTGCCACATCAGGTGTATAATGCAGTGTCCTGTGACGATGCAAACATCGAAAACGACTTTTAACAACACCAAACGTTCTCTCTATTACATTGCGAGTCTTTTTGTGGAACTAATTGTATTTCTCCTGGGTAGAGCCTACTGGTGTCCTATATGGTGTGAGTAGGCAATGTTCCAATGGGTAACCTGAATCTCCTGCAAATGTACAACTAATATATATTTTTTTCCTTATTTGATTTGCGATATTAAATATATTCTTGAATTGCCCAATAAATATGTCCCATCATCAGCATTATGAGTTAGCAGGGCTCTGACTGTCGAAACCTTCCAAATGGCTGCATCATGAGTGGAGCCAGGATATCTGCTGCTCGCAAACAATATCCGTTCATCGGCATCACATATCTAATATTATTTATTATCATGTTAGTCTTCAAAATTCTTAAGCAAAATAAAATAATACTTACTACTTCAATATTAATTGAGTAATAGACCTTCCTATTCATATAAATAGCAGCTGGTGCCACGGGGTGATCTTTTTTGGGAGCCACTATACTTATGTGTGTGCAGTCTATGCACCCAATAATGCCAGGCATGCCAAACTTCGTATAAAATCTGTTAAATAGCAACATATTACAGACTATGTTCAATGTACACAAAGTAGTGTAACATATACCTCTTTTTATTTTCATCTCTTTCTGATGAGGTTTTAGGAAAATTCACGTACTTTGGTGTAGCATGCTTTATAATTAAATCAGTCACTGTTTTAATGCAGCGACTGACTGAAGGCTGGCTCATAGAATTTAAATGGCAATTGCCTACATCAGTCTGATATGAGCCATGACCACAAAAATGAATCGCTGCAAGTACCTACCTATAATGAAATTTCAGTTATTAGTATTTCAAAAAAATTAATTCATTTTAATTTCCAATACCTGCAAATAAAAAGGGATACTCCATGATGCTGTATGAGTCTCCGCATGTGGTTCCAACAGTTCTATTAAATCTTTCATAACATTTTTCGTTAATCGAAAATTTTTTATAAAAATTTCATCACTCACTTCCCATACATTATCTGCATCTCTGAGATACCTAAGGGCGTATCTTTGCCTGTATCTAAAATGTTGTGGCATTTAATAATTTTAATACTTTTGAGTAATACATTCATTACAATAACAGTATGAATTATATTAAAATTCAAACATACCTTCTTCTCCTACTATCTGCTGCCCAAATTATTCCAAAAAACGCCATATTAACAATTTGAAATTCACAATAAAAGCTAAACCAAACCTAATAATATCACTTTGCTTAAATTAACAATAACCTCAAAAAAGCATGTTAAACGCATAAATCACTAGTAAAATGTCAAACTAGCAAATGTCAAATCTGTTCATAGTACAACTTCTCGTCAATGTTATAGCGATAAGTGCGAGTTTCTGACTACGTTTATTTTCAGAGGGTCAGCGTAACATTAATGTTATCATATGATAAAACACATACCGCCGAGAATAACTGTTATGTTACACTTATAATGACATTTTAAACGACATAAGTGTGAACTTGTCGTAAAATTGAAACCGAGAATCGGCCCATAAGACTGTTCAAATCGGTGTAGCCGTTTACAAGTTTTCGAATCATTTTATCGAGAGCTATATATATATATATATAATATATGGGATGTATATATATGTATATAATATATGGGATATATATAGGAGTGTCTTTACATACATCATTACAGAAGAATTAAATATATATATATATATATATATATATATATATTATATATATATATATATATATATATATATATATATTTAATTCTTCTATAATGATGTATGTAAAGACACTCCTCCTAAACGATTATTTGGATTTTGATAAATCTGAAGTTTGTTAAGGAAATTTTTTAGGATATATATGTTTATAAAAATATTGTAAAAATAAATGAAAAAAATGCAAAAAAACAACATGTCATTGTTTGATATTGAAAATATTTGAGGCATTGTTGGGTATCGAAAACAAATTAGAACTATCATCTGCCAAAAATTTAAATTCACTTATGAGCCTAGACAATATTACAATATAATAAATTTATGATTATGAATAAGAAAAATGTGATGTTTAACTAATGTATGTCATGTTTTGCCTTACTTTACTAAATTATTTTACAATACAAAAAAAATTACTTATTAAAAAAATTATTTAAAAGTTTCGTTGTGTAAAAAATTTATTTGTTTGGCATTGGATACGGAATATTTACTCGAGTCAATAGAGCGTCTTGAGTCTGATTTTTTTACTGTGCTCCAATTTGCATGAAATTTTGGAATTAGGTTCATCTTACTCTCAAGTTCAAAAGTGAAAATAATTTAGATTCCTCCGCCAACCCCCGGGAAATAACCCTCCTAGTGATCTAATTCTATTATTATTTTTTTTTTTCAAAATAACGTCCGATATCTATAGAAGAACTAATAAGAAAAAAATGTTTCATTATGTTTTTCAAAAAAGCAAATAATTTTCAAGTTTCTGAGTATTAAAAATTTGTTACTTTTTGGCCTAATTCATCGTTTTCTTTTTCAAATATTTTTAAAAATATAAATTTTAAAGAAAATTATGTGATGAACAAAATTATATTAATTATAATCTTAATCAATCATAAGTGCTCAAAATAAGCTTTAAAATGAATACTGTAAAGGGTCTTGTGCGTATAAAATGAGTGAGCTTACATGTAAGTATAAGAAGCATACAATATTTTTTTTTTCATTTAAATCAAATAGTTTCATGAGTGCCATTTCCACCAAAATTAAAAATAATCGTATTCCATCTAGAATTAACTTGGTTTATTCCATCTAGGAATCTTGATGAATTCTAGCAAATATCACAATTTAAGATACCCAGCTGTAAGACTGTAAATACTTGTATATTGATACTCTAAAAGTTGTCTTAAAACCTACATATGCGCAACTATTAAATTTCAAGGTAAAGGTCACAAAAATCGGGTTTTTTCGCTTTTTTTGTAAATATCTCATTGCCTATGGGTTTTTTGCTATTTGTGTTTATTATCAATATTGAATACAAAATTCTCTACAAATTTTGTTTGAAAGAATTTTTCATACGGTGAACCGTTTTCGAGATAGAGGGCGGAGAGCGCGCGGTCACGGCGTCACTTCAGGACTTCAGGTCAACCGGTCAAAAACGCGCCATATATAGTTGATAAACTATCGATAGATCTTATTTATTAACTATTATAATGTATTAACTTTCCGTAGGGTAGTTATAGTAATGGGCTGAAAATCAAAAATAAAATATTTTGCATTTCTCGACGTTTTGACGTCGAGACTTCTGACTTCTGAACATTTTGGCATACCTCAGAAAAAATGGATGTGTGTGTGTGTGTGTATTTTGTATGTCCGCATTTTTTTATCCGCGTTTTCGGGCGCACGGATCAACCGATTTGGATGGTTTAAAAAACATTCGATCCCTATTGATGTGCTAATTAGTTTTTGGCAAAAGCAGGTCCAGCCGTTACGGAGATACGGAGCAAAGAGTGCAGAAAATACAAATCGAGTTTTTGAGAGAACGGAGTATCGGATTTGAATGATCTAAAAAACATTCAATTTGTAATGATTGGGAGAAGAAGCGATTCGTTTTTGGCAAAGACAGGTCCCGCCATTTCGATACAGAGCTAAATGTGCAAAAAATGGCAGTTTTCGAGTGAACTAAGCGTCCGATTTGAATGATCTAAAAAACTTTCTTCGTGTGTTGACAAAACAATTGCTTTTGAGGATAAAAAAATATTACATCTTTGTTTATTTTCCATAAAATATTTTTGTAATTTATGATTAAAAATTCAAAAAATTACCCAGGCAGGTAGTTTTTGCACCCTTTATTCCATTTTTTTACTTAAAAAATAATAAATGTATTGAATGTTATTTTTTAATAAAAAGATAAATTCATATATTTATTGGTTGTTTTTTATCGTGTAAGAAGTTATTAATAGGGTTTGAATTCGAATATAATTTCTATATATTCATTAGCAATTCTGCAATTACATGGGCAGGTAAGT
Organism: Ctenocephalides felis; assembly: GCF_003426905.1. Lineage (NCBI taxonomy): Eukaryota > Metazoa > Arthropoda > Insecta > Siphonaptera > Pulicidae > Ctenocephalides > Ctenocephalides felis. The sequence goes on from NW_020538040.1 coordinate 114,021,897, forward strand.
GTTGTTAAATAAATTAATACTGAATAAAAAGTGGATAGGTTAGAGAAAAATGATAAAATAAAATAAATAGTTAATAAAAATTAACAGATATTCATAAATCATAGATCTATCGATAGTTCATCAACTATATATGGCGCGTTTTTGACCGGTTGACATGATGTCCTGAAGTGACGCCTGTGACCGCGCGCTCTTCGCCCTCTATCTCGAAAACGGTTCACCGTATGAAAAATTCTTTCAAACAAAATTTGTAAAGAATTTTTTATTCTACAATATTGATAATAAACACAAATAGCAAAAAACCCATAGGAAATGAGATATTTACAAAAAAAAAGCGAAAAATCCCGATTTTTGTGACCTTGAAATTTAATAGTTACCCTACCATATGTAGGTTTTGAAACAACTTTTAGGGTGCCAATATACAAGTATTTACAGACTTACAGCTGGGTATCTCGCATTCCGAGATTCTAGCCTAATTTAAGCTAAAATGACTGGGCTATAACTTATGCTATCACCATAAATACATCACAAAAGCAGACGATGATTTTTTGTGTGATAAATTTGGAAAATCAATGCTTTAGTCGTGAATAAAAAAAAATCATTCGTTTATACATCCACATCTACTCGTATGTCTAAAAATATTGTATAACCCTTGGCATTAAAATAAATTGAGTTATTGAAAATAAATATGTTCTATAAATTGTGGTGTAAAATTTTTAATATACAATTTTATTGTATATTACAAATTATATAACAAATATTTTAATATTTGTTAAAGGGATAATTAAAGTGTTAACTGTGGGAATTGAGAATCATCATTTTATTTGAAGCTGTTCTGCATTTAACATCACTCATATTTTGGGGTAAATAGTAATTCAATAAAGAATAATTATTATTTTTAACGAAACGGTAAATATTAGTAAAGAATATTAAAGAATTGTATTGTAGATATGAGTACACGACAAGGTCTGTCGGGCATCTAGTATATATATATATATATATATATATATATATATATATGTTAGAGAAGTTAGTTTTTATGTTGATTTTGGTAGAAGAAGAAGAGGTATTATTGTTATTATTGAGAAATTTGAGTCTATTGTACGTGACAGAGTTTATGAGATTAGAAGGATAAGAGTTATTAATAAGTGTTGTGTGGATTTCTCAATAATAACAATAATACCTCTTCTTCTTCTACCAAAATCTCCAAAGACAATAACTTTATTGGTAATGTTTGTCTCCCGTTTATTAAAGAACTCTTTCCCATTTGGAAAAAACTGTTCCACAAGGTCGACTTAAGATTAATTTGTAACATAGACTTAACCCTTAGCTCTCTTTTTTCTCACCTCAAATCACCCACTAGTTTAGAACGCACATCAAATATTGTCTATAAATTAAAATGCAATGATTGTGATTCCATTTACATAGGTGAAACTGGACAAAATTTAATAAAACGACTAAAACAACATGATAATAACTCTAAAAACCCACGACAAAATCAAACTATGATAACAGAACATATAAAAAATTTTAAACATTCTTTTGACTTTTATAACGCTAGTATACTTTATCACGAACGGAACATTATTCAGAGGAGATTTGCTGAATCTTGTCTGATAAGCATTTCTAAATCTTGTGTTAATAAACGCCATGATGCCTCCTTACTCTGTGAAAATTATCAGGTGATACTTAATAATATTTCCAAATTTGTTTCCTCTTAACCTGTATAATTCCGAACCTGTAAACCTACCCTTACGCAGTCCGATCCCGAACTTTGATTCTTAGCCTCTCACGCATACTTCGAAACACTGATTGTAAAAAACCCGCCAACTATTCCCTCAAACGGTCTCTTCAAATAATTTTTAAACACATGTTACTACAGCCTCGGGCTCGGTCAAATAAACTACGTTCTCTGTGCAAAATATATTATATATTTCACAAATATTTTACTATGCTCTGTTCAACAAAATAATATTTAAAAAAAACAAGTTAGTGTATATATAATAGTGCAAAATTATGTGCCTTGCGCTAGCTACTGATGTAAGACCATATTTATGTAAGTTAGCTTCGTTGTCTATATATATGAATGTGTCTGTATTGCATATGTATGTATATGTATATATATATATATATATATATATGTATATATATATATGTGTGTATATGTATATATGTATATATGTGTATGTATGTATATATGTATATGTGTATGTGTATGTATGTATATATGTGTATATATACATATGTATATGTCCGTATGTATATGTTTATATATACGTATTATTCGTATGTATATATGTATATGTGCACGTGTTTGTACATGTATATCATATATACATGTTTGTTTGCGTGTATATTTATGTATTAATATTACGCTTTTGTATGTTTGTATATATTTCTTTTTACTTTTCATTTCTCTTGTTTATCTAGCTGTTAAGTATATTTGTTATTGTTATAATTATATTACTTATATCTATAGTTCTTTTTCCAATTTCTGTCAATTTTTCCCTAGTTTATATTAATTTTTCAATATTCATTCTGTAGATCCACTGATGATGACATATAATACTATGTCGAAACGTTTGGAAAAATTAAAGATTAACTTCTAAATCTTTGCCTTTTATTTGATGTATGCCCTTGAAGAACTTACTCATATATATATATATATATATATATATATATATATATATCTTATATATAAAAATGGAGCTCTCTTTCAAATGTCCGAATAAAACTCGAAAACGGCTGAATCGATTTGGCCAGTCTTAGTCTTGAAAAATTCGTGCCAATCCAGAGAAAGTCCAAAAGGTGAGAAATTATTTCAAATCCGCGTAGAAACTTTACATTTTTAATTTGAAAATTTTTGTAGAAGCGTAATTTAAATAAAACAATGGACGGTGGCAATTTCGTGAAATGTCAAACGCTTTTGACAGATGATGTTCAATTACGTTTAATATGATGCTTTACGCGAATATTATTTATTTATAATAAATTTGTAGTAAGTAGTTTTGTTTGTGGTTTTATTTATATACAAAAACGTCAGTAAACGGGCCGCAAGTGTTACTAGAGACTCAAAATATAAACTTTTTTGATATGTTAATATGAAAATGCACTTTTTGGCATATTTTTTTCAAACACGGTGCTCTGAAAGATCTCATTTGTATAATTATATACTCATTGGTATTTATAAAACATTTTCTAGGTTATATTATTTTTTATTTATCTTATTTGAATTCAGAACCTAAATTTGGTATCGATCAAATAGACATTTTGTCGAATAACATTTTTCCAGTTATAATTTCCCAGAATTTATTGCAGAATAGATAGTAATATATGAAGGTCCGGGATTAAAAAGGTCCACCACCGATGTGCCAAAAATCAGTAAAGTTAAGCATTGTTTAACAACAATATTTGAAAGTAGAGGAAAAAAGATGTATAGCCAGCTACAAACTTGATTTGAAAACGATAATCTTTGAAATGGGGGAGATAAACGGTAATCTTTGAAAATCCATAATAAAAGTATTTTCTTCCGTTGGTAGTTTTAGCATTAGTTAAAAATGTAATTATTTTGTAAAATACCTTTAAAATTATAATAAGGCTTTAAACCTTTTGCCATCTGCCTGTTACAAGTTACCCCGCATATAGGATAAAAAGGTCTAGATAACAAATTTCTACAGTGATGAAGTAGAAGTCAGTTTACTTAACGTATTCAGATAATTGTTCGTTTGATATGTCTTATTTGTTGTGATATAATTGTTATGGCTTTCACAATATAGTTTATATTTGCTCAAAGTCAAATTGGACCTTTGTGTCTCGCCCTGCTCTACATATATACTTTTTATTAAATTTACTTTAGTTCATCGAATGTAACTTGAAACTTTTCAAAAAGCAGGTCAAAGAAGAAGTACTTAATTCATTTTTTATCTCTCCTCGCAAAAATTTGAAAATTTTGTATAAGCTCAGTAGTATTATTTACAATTATACACAAAATCCAGAATCCAAAAAGAATCTGAAAAACTTGAAACGTAATTAATAAGTTAAAAGACCAAAAAAGACTTGGATTGGATTATACGATGTTTTCTATAGAAAGTGTATAAAACATGCAGTTTGATTGTATTGACAAAATATAGACAAACTAATGGGGTTTATTGTTTTTATAATACCTAATTGTATATAGCATTCAAACAACACATCCTTATGCACTTAAAGTATTAATATTTTTGATTCTCTAGAAATGGTTTAGAATATACCTTATTTAGCAAAACAACGTTTGCCGGGTCAGCTAGTATATATATATATATATATATATATAAAGTATATTCAAAGTCATATTTTATTTAATATAATCGTTATATTTTATTGCAGAAAAATTCTGTTGAAGCATAATGAAACTAGTGGGGCGCATGGCATCGTGCCTTAAGGCAAATTGCTGAAACTTTCCATACCGTAATTAAACATTCGAGGAATGAAAATAATCAGCAATTGTTTTGAAGATTTTCAAATAGATTATTTATTATAAATACATACAGTAAATTTATAAAATTGGCTGATGAGCATATTTTATAAGCAACTTATGTGTACGTTTACAAGAGTCCATTTTATTTAAATTAGATTTTTTGATAATTTAGATTTCATTTGATAATTTAAATTTTTTTCAAAATTTTGAAATTTTTTTCGAAGTTTAGAAATTTTTGGAATCTAAAGAAACGTTTTTTTAAATATTTTGAGAATTTGGAAACCTTTAAAAATATTTGATTTTTTTTAATTTCCAAAAAATTGTCAAATCATTTTTTTAAAATTTTTTGAAATTTAGTTTTTTTTTTGAAAAAGATGAAAAATTTCGAAAATTTGAATTTTTTGAAACTTTGAATTTTATTTTGAAAATTTTGAATTTTGTTTTATTTTCAAAATCTCTAAATTTTCTGTAAATGCATTTTTTTGCACAAAATGTTTTTTGAATTAATCTAATTGGATAATCCGTTCTCTCAAAAACTGCATAACCGTTTTTACACCCTTTACGCTCCATACCTCCGAAACGGCAAAATTGCCTTTTGTAAAAACGCCTCGCGATCGAGTACGTACCGAATGATTTTTTAATCATACAAATCAGTTATTCCATACTGTCGAAAATGTCGAGCACTTTTGTTTGAACCATATAAAAAAACTTCAAAATTAAAAATCTTGGTACGAAACCCAGAAAAATTTACACAAAATATGTACACAATATTAAAATCTCTATAAAATATAGGATAATTTGATGTACATATGCTAAATAAACATTTTTGACCGCCAAGTGATAACATTTTTTTAACTTATTTTTATTTTTATTGAGAGTTCATAACCGCTAGACCTGCCTTGCCAAAAATTAATAAGTACTTTATATTGTCAATACAAGTAAAATGTTTTTTGAACTATTAAACCGGACTCTCCGTTCTTTTAAAAACTGTGTTACCGTTTTGGGAACGGCTAGACCTGCCTTCGCCAAAAACTAATCAGCACGCTTCCTTATCAATACAAATCAAATGTTTTTTGAATCATTCAAATCGCTTATTCCATGATGTCGCAAATGTCGAAGACATTTGTTTGAACTATATACATGAATTTTAAAATTAAAAATCTTGGTACACATTATTAAAATAAAATCTCTATAAAATATCTGATAATTTGATATACATATGCCCAATAAACATTTTTGACCGCCAAATGGCAATTTTTAACTTCCCGAAGGAGAAGTTTATGTTTTCATGAAATAATCCGATTTGCTAATTTTTTGTTTTCTCGACGTTTCAAGCCATTCTGAATCGAATGAGACCAAATTTGGAAAAAGTATATGTGTGTGTGTGCGTGTGTGTGAACAAGTTTTTTGCCGTAAATCAACGTTTTCTCAAAAACGGCTGGACCGATTTTAAAAATTTAAAAGCCATTTGATGTATCCCGATGACGACTAGTGTTTTTGAGTTTTGTGCGACGATCGGCCGGACCGTTTCTTTGTAAATCGCAGAAAAATGAAAAAAAAAATTCCCACGGTTTAGCCCGCAATTCTGAATCGATTTTGAATAGTCCAATATATATTGGTTGGAAATCGTGCTGATTAGTTTTTGGTAAAGATCAGCCAGGCCGTATTCTTGTAACAAAGTTTAAAAAAAAATTGTGTCGATTTTTATGATTTTTTTTGACGGTAGATACCATAGTCTTCTAGATCATACTAAAAAATTTTCGCCCTACGATAACTCGTTTAGCTTTAAAAATTCGTCAAAGTTTGCAAAAATTGGTATCGTTTTTTTTGGCATTTGTCAAAATTAGACCTTTAATCGACGTTTGCACAAAAACGCCTAAACCGATTTCAGAAATTTAAAAGCCATTCGATGTATGTACATGAGCACTATAGTTGGTCAGTTTTGTGATACGATCTGCCAAGCCGTTTCTTTGTAATTTAAAAAAAATATTAAACTTTTTGTCCACATTTGAGCTCATTCTACCGAATCGATTTTAAAAAATCAAAAACTGTTCGAAATATATTAGTTGGGAATAATACTGATTAATACTGAAAATCTACCGAGCCGTTTTTTTATAAGTAACTGTTGAAAAAAAAGAATTAAGTAGATTTTTATGAAACTTTTTTGGCGATATATCTATAATGGTCTTATAGAACTTACTGAAATATGACGGCCTTACGACAAGTCGTTTAATTTTAAAAATTCATCAAAATTTGAGAAAATGAATAGTTTTTTGGACGAAAATTGGACGATTTACTTGGTATAACGATAGAGTACTTGGTCTCAATGCACATACTAAACCATTAAAGTCCTACGGAAAATAGTTCAATTATAAAAATTATTGATTTTTGAAAATTTGCTTTTAGAAAATACTCAAGTTAACGTGTTCGTTCGTTTTCAATTATGTGTAATAAATCCACTCGGAATACTTTTAATTACTCATAAATTAATTTATATTGTATTGATTAAGTCGATTATTTACACATATCGGGAAGTTCATGTAACTTTCCTCAAGGCAAAATACCAATACCAACTAGTTTAACTTATTTTTATTGAGAGTCCATAACCGCTAAACCTGCCTTCCTAAAAATTTTACCAGTTGTTCACTTCGTCTTAAAAACTTAGTTACCGTTTTTGGCACGTTTTGCCCTGTATCTTTGGAATGGCTAGACCTACTTTCGCCAAAAAGTAATCAGCACGTCTTCTTATCAATACGAATTGAATGTTTTTTGAATTATTCAAATCGGTTGATCGGTGTTCCTGAAATCGTCGACAAAAATTGTATCCGCACACACACACGCACACACACATACACACACACATACATGCATTTTTTCTAAGGTATGACAAAATATTCAGAAACATCTGAAACGTAAAGATATATAAAAATTTTCATTTTCGATTTTTTGCGGTTACTATTGCCCTACGGGAAGTTAATTAATCGTCAACTGTTTTCAGTCGAAAACTGGTTGAAGCTGATAAAAAAGTTAGTTATTGTAAACCGCTGAGAAGCAGTTTGTGAGGTACGAACTTGCATTTATCAAATTCAACCATTGCAAAAATCACTTCGAACGCATCTAAATGCACTAACTATAACTAAGTCTATTTAATGAAATTAAAAATAAGAAAAATGAAGAATATTAACTCGTCGTACGCGTGTAATATAAATAGTGAACAGTATTTCTTTGTAATAAGGTTTAGTAAAAACGCATACTACTAGTCGATTTTCCCAATTCTTCTCTACATTTCGCAATGCTTTCGTCTCGTTACAAAGTCGGACAGAGTACGAATAACAGGGCATTATACTCAATTATCAATGACTTGCTTACTGATAATTACGTTTATTGTCAGACACGAGAAGCTAGGGCATGCTTGAATGTATAAACAATAGTTAATATGAGTTCATTTTGTATAAAATCTAAATTAAAACAATACCCAGATTGACGGCAATGGAAAACACAATGACATCTATTGAGTTAAGATAGATTATTATTGAACCTTATCGATATATGTTTGCTTCAAATTATGTTACTAGTTAACTTCCAGTAGGACTTTACATTTCAAAGGTTTCTGAATGTTTTGGCATATCTTAGAAAAATGAATGAAATTGTGTGTGTGTGCGTGTGTTTGTGCGGATACAAATTTTCGTCGACGATTTCGGAAACACCGATCAACCGATTTGAATAATTCAAAAAACATTCGATTCGTTTTTATAAGGAGACGTGCTGATTAGTTTTTTGCAAAGGCAGGTCTAGCCGTTCCGAAGATACGAGGCAAAAAGTGCCAAAAATGGTAACTCAGTTTTTAAAAGAACGGAGCGTCCGATTTTAATAATTCAGAAAACGTTTTACTTGTATTGACAAGATGAATAACTGATTAAATTTTGGGGAAGGCAGGTCCAGCGGTTATACAATTTAAAAAAATCTTAACTAAAATTATGTCAAATAATAGATCAAATTAAAATTAAAAGAATATTGATTCCAAAATAAAATATAGGGGTGGACGAACCTTGATACAACTAAAACAGTTGAATTGGAAAAAATATAAGAAGTAAAAAGTAATTACAATTTATTAATCTTAGTATTAAAAGCAGAAAATTCAATAATCCATGACATCAGGATATAGTAATGCACTACACTCTGTAATATAAACATTAAACTTGCAAACAAATACTATTTCAAAAAATACTAACTTGAAAAATCACAAATAATACTTCACTCAACAAATCCATAGGATAACTAAGAAAAACCCTTTTTTTAGCAATTTTTTTTTATTCAATAAAGTTTTCTCCGAAGACAATATACCAATTATAGCAAACTTCGAACTTTTCGAAACCATTTTTGTAGTAAGATTTGTATTTTGCAAAATTCGGCAACCATCTCATCATTTGCCAAAAATTTCTCCACAGCATTCTTTTGTGATCTGAGAACAGGATATAGTTGCTGGGAAACAAACCTAGAGAATATAGTGAGTGGGAAAACAATTCGGAGCCCAATTCATGTTTTTTCCAACATTTTTACGGATTTGTGGCTTGGTGCGATGTTCTGATGGAGCAGCACTGTTTTTCTTTTTCAAATGGGGCCATTTTTCCAATTACGATCTTTCAGTGCTACAATAACGTTATATAATAATCACTGTAAATGGTCTAGTCTTTCTCGAATAGTTAATAAAGATTATTTCTTGCAAATCCCAAAAAACTGACGCTATAACCTTGCCTGCTAATCGTTTGCATTTTTTCTCCTCATCGTACCTAATCCTTTCGGATGACTGTCGATTCGACTCCGGAGTATAGTGGTGAAGCCAAGTCACATCCATAGTAACATATTGTTGCAAAAACTCAGTTTTATTTTGATTAAACAACTCCAAATATACTTACGAATCATCAACTCGTTATGCTTTTGGTCAAATGTGAGTTCGCGCGGCACCCATTATGCACAGAGGTTTTTCCTATTCAAATTGTATATGTCCAGCATGTTCTATTGATAGCTTTGGGGTGTCAGCTATATCAGGCATTTTTACTTTTAGGTTTTCCAAAACGTTTCGGCCTTCCAGAGCGTTCAACATTATCAGTGTCTGTATGACCACGATTAAAATCAATAAACCACTTTTTCACCTTTGCCTCGATTTGGCACAGTCCAGATAACACTTATCAAGTGATACTTTGGCAGAAATAATATTTTCACTCATCAAAAAGTAATGATAAATAAATCGAAAAACTCGAAAGTAGCGTCACTTGAACCTCTGCAACTTGTAAACTAATCGTCGGATGTAATGAAATTTTGACATAAATCTTCTTAAAGTTGATGCTTCCTACGAATCATATGGATGATTACATAGCTACATCATCTATGCGTTATCCTACGTATTTATTGAGTCACGCAATAGATAGTGTGAAATACATATGTTGTCCGTAAACTGGTTCATCAAGATTATACATGTGTGAACCTAATTGCAATATTTTTATTGTTTTCTGAGAAAAATAGTGCTAGTTGGAGTCCAAATATATAAATAAGTTTTTTCCAAGGAACATACAGTTTTTAATGTATGGCAGATTTATTACACCAGAGTGTCTCTAGGTCAGGTAAATTGTTATGTACAGCAGGTTTGTCAATTTTATTTAAAAGGTAAGCACGTCTGTTACTAGTTATGAAATTTTTAAGTATTATAGATAGATAGATAAAGACATATACTTCTATAATTATGAATGTGTACATAACACTTGCGATTTTGTTTGGATTTCTACCCGCAGGTATATCATCCATCAATAATACAATATACTATTCATAGATAAACAAGTATAAATGATACTATTACACTATTACAATACAATAATACAATAATAATTATTTTAAATATAAAAGGTGTTATACAATTGTGTGACAAGAAATGGCGGAAAGGAAAATTTTTTCAAAAAAAAATCACATAATATTTATAATAATAAATGATGATACAAAATAAGAAAAATAAAACGAAACAAAAGAAAAATCGTTAACGAGCCAAGTATCATCCGCTGCTATGGGTCGATCAGTATAGTGTTTGGTATGGCGTGTTTGCCATACCAAACTACGTTTTTAGTAAATTAGCCGAGACCCGCGATGTTGGTATTAGAGTGATTCCCACATTTCTAAAAAAAATTTAAAAATAAAAATTAAAAAAAAAAGTAAAAATTTTCAGTGAGCTTTTTTATATGGTCGAGTATTGTCGGTACGTTAGTCTGTTCTTGTGTGTATTTTGTAGAGTAGTAATGTCCAGTCAGTATTTTGTTAAGTACTAGTCGTAGTATCTTATTTTGTATTGTCTGTAGTTTTCGTAGGTTGGTCTTAGTCGTCGCGTTACATGCTGGAGCGGCGTATGTCAGTAACTGTCTTATAAGTGTCAAGTAGAGTATCCGCTTGTTCTTCACGCTTAGCGGGCTGTTGTGGTTAAGGAGAGGTCTCAGTAGATTTAACATCACGTAGGCCTGTCCAATTTTTGTATTAATATGTTTCGTGAAGCTGAGTCTATGGTCCAAGGTCACTCCAAGGTATTTGACATTCTTGGACAACTCAACTTCAAGGCCATTACTTTCAGTTTTACCATGTCAGTCAGTCTAGTCATGGCAGTTCGGCTCTTTGTAAATAAAATTGCCTCCGTCTTTTGCGGATTGATCCGGATCTGCCATTTATCAGTATATTCGGTTAGCTTGTTTATATGTGTGTGTATCTTCGTAGTCAGTAGCGTAGGTGATCGTGATGATTTGTATATGGCAGTGTCGTCAGCAAATGTCAGTAATGTTGTGTCGGCGTCAGTGGGTATGTCGTGAATGTAGACGGTAAACAATGCGGTCCCAGGAAAAGTTGCGGTCTAAGAGGTATGAGTGTAATGTTCTTGTAATGTTTGGTGGAAAGTTGAGTTGGATGAATTTATAAATAAGTCCGTCCATCCATATGGTGTTAAATGCCTTCTCAAAGTCGAGTAACACCAATCCGGTATGGTTTGAAATTTTTAAGTTTTAAGGAGTTATTGTTATAGGTTAGAATTTTTGTAATTAAATTGATGTTGCTGTCTCAAAATGTTTTGTCCGGTAAAAGTATTGCGTAGTCTGTCAAATTAATTAAAGTACCTATCTTCATTTTGAGTTGATGATGAGAGAAATAATTGAGGTAGCGGCCAGTGTTAATTGGTTTTTGGTATCAATTAGTTATTAATATATTATCTGTGGGACATATAAGTATAATATCTAAAAAAGTTCATTGTCTCTAATTTAACTGTAAATTGTAATTTTTTTATCATTATCATAGTGATATCCTCGTTTGAGATACAAGTGATAGTAGACAGCAGAAAGAAGAGAGATAGTTGGCATGAATATACTAATAATATCAAACCAAATACGTCTACCAGGGAAGTATTTAGAACAATTAAATGTTTGAAAAAATATATAGAACTTGAAAATTTACAAGAAAACGTTCACCCAAGTATGATTGATAATAGTATTGATTCTTATGCTCCATCTAGTGTTAGAAATGATTATTTCAATATGGATAAAAAGGTTTTTGGACGCGAAACATTCCTATTAGTGAAACCTTTTACATTGTGGGAATTAGAAATTGCTTTAATTAAAAGTACTGATACCGCACCAGGTATGGATGGAATATTTTATTCTATGCTCATAAACTTGCCAATGGTGGCAAAAGAAATTTTACTAAAATTGTTTAATAAAGTATGGAAAAATCCGGAAGTAATTGGGGCCTGGAATAAGTATATTACAATTTTAATCAAAAACCTAATAAAGATGCGAATGAGATCTCCACGTATAGACCGATTTCTCTTGCATCCTGTGTTTCAAAGGTTGAGGACAGAATGATTAAAAGAAGACTGGAGTGGTGGAGTGAAAAATACAGACACAGAAATATTAATCATGTGGATAAGATAAATAGTAAATATTACATCATTAAATTACAAAAATATAACAAATTCTTAGGTTTTTGATCAAAAGTTATCTTTCAAACACCACATGGATTATGTGCTTAAAAGAGTAGAAAAAAGAATAAATATTTTGAGAATGACGAATGGTACATGGTGGGGATCACACCCTATCACGTCCTTGAACATTTATAAAACACTAATAAGACCCATTTTTGATTATGGATGTATTGTATTTAATAATTCGATTTATTGGAAAGTATTGGACAAAGTTCAATATAACTGTTTGAGAATTTGTATGGGGGCTATGCGATCCACTCCCACTAATGCCCTGTTGGTGAAGAGTGGTGAGATGCCTTTATACCTAAGACGACAGTTCATTTGTGATAAAATTACACTTAAAAAATTAATAATTCGGGATAATCAAAGTATAGACAAAGTAGGTAAAATTTCAATAGACACTACAATGTATAATTATTAGAAAAATCGAAAAAACCATCCCTAGTTAATAGCTATTTGTATGTAAATAAGATAAGAAAGGAAGGTATCAATTATACAAAACACCCATGTTATAATATAATTTATTTAGATATATATAGCATTTCTGATATGCTATTTTTAATATAAACATGTCAAAAATAAGATATTACAATTTAATTTACACTGATGGATCTAAACTTGATCATAAAGTGGGTTGTGCAATATATATTGAAAATTTGAACATAAAGTTGGGCTATAAACTGCCTGATTTTGCTTCAACTTTTACTGCGGAAATTTTTGCTATTAAAAAAGAAATAGAGTTAATTCAAAGGCACAAAATAATGAAGACAGTTATATTCACCGACAGTAAAAGTAGTATAGGAACTCTACAAAATTTATACAACAAAACTGAGCCATCAGATATATTGTTCTATGAAGTGTGGTTCGATATTAATAGGCTAATGAGAATAGGGTATAGCATTAAAATAATATGGATTAGGGCTCAGTCAGGAATCAGAGGAAATGAAATGGCAGATAGAATAGCAAAACAAGCAACAAAAATGGATCTATTATGCATGTAGCAACATACAAGAATTATGTGAAACGGTGTAAAAATAGAAATTTTAAAGAGTGGCAAAAAGTATGGATCGTCCAAATGAGACTAGAGGGGCCTATTATAGAATATGCAATCCAACAGTGGGAAGCAGAATGTGGCAAGAAAATTTCAAATTGGAGGATTGAAGAACCTTAGTAACATTAGCGAGGTTAAGATTAAATCATGGAAGCTTTCCATCACACCTGCATCAGATAAGAGTTGCATCTTCGAATGTATGTAGGTGTGGTAAATCTGTTGGAAGTGGAGAACATTTAATATTGGAGTGTGGCCTGTTTGAGAAGAACAAGCAAGATATGTTGAACAAGCTGCATTAGTGTAGTTGCATAGACAAACCAGTTAATTTAGTTACAATATTAAGAAGTGTAAAGTGCTATAATATTTTGGTTAATTTTATTAGACTAAGTGGTATAAATATATAATTTTTGTTAATATAATATTGTATGTGGCTGTATTGTTATTAGAGGCCAAATAAAATAAAATAAAAAAAGTATGAATTGGTGTGATTATAAGTTTGTGAATGCATTACCGTTACAAGTTTTAGAGTTCACGTTGAAATATATATATACACCTAAGTCTGTTTTTACACGGTAGATTGCTTCCAGAAGAAGCCGTGTAAAAAAAAACGTGTAAAAAAAGACATTGATCTTATACAAAAATGGGTGATTTGTTCCTAATCTCTAAAACCTATTAAAATTAAATTAAATTATTATTATTATAATTATAATTAAATTAAATTATTATTATTATTATTATTATAATTATTACATTAAAACGCGCTAAAGGGGAATTCACTTAAATCTTTAAGCTAGTGTTCGCAAACTATCGATACTATCGATGGTTTCAGACTTTTTTCTTTCATAAATACTTTTTTGTGATATGAATATACTTCGCAAAAATTAAATTTGACAAAAAAATTAAAGCACATGAAATTTCAAATCGTGCTAAATGGAATAAAATCGTGTAAAAAAATTAAAAATATTCAATTTTCAAACCGTGTTATATCAAAATCGTGTACAAAAAGACCGTGTAAAAACAGACTTAGGTGTATATATATATATATATATATATATATATATATATATATATATATATGTCAACATGTGAACATTTCTGCCTTGGGAATGTACGCATAAACTACTTTTTCCGTGCAAAATATATTATATTCAACAAATATTTTGCTTTGCTCTGTTCAACAAAAACAAAAAAACAAGTTAGTGTATATATGATAGTGCAAAATTATGTATCATACGCTAGTTACTGATTTAAAACCTTATTTATATCCACTGATGATGACATAAAATCCTATGTCGAAACGTTTGGAAAAAAATTAAAGATTAACTTCTTAATCTTTGCCTTTTATTTGATGTATTGTCCTTGAAGAACTTACTCATATATATATATATATATATATATATATATATATATATATATACTAGCCGGCCCGACAGACTTCGTCCTGTCAAAAAAAATTGTAATGTGGCGGTGTTTTGTGCCTATCTTTTTTCTATTCTTTGCAGAAAATTATCCTGAACAGAACCGTCACCCTGGTAATAATTCGGTGTGAATTAAAAATAATTAAATAAAACACTATAAGCTTTTAAAAGTAAGTAATTTTAATAATGTAAATCATAATTCAAAAATCAGTTCAATTTTCATTGTAGTGCTTTGTGATAAACGATGTTTTTTGTTTGATTACTTGACGCATAGACAAACAAATCTGATGGTTTTCCAATACGGAAACAAACAACATACAATTTTCCATGTGAGAAACATGGGTTTTCTAAATTAATACCACAAACACTTAATGATACCATAAACGCACTGGAAACGCATTGGGATGCATGGTGCGAGAACATCTTCTGCTTTATACTATCCTTTGAATATAGTTGGTCGATATTTCGCAACATTATAATTTCCGATCCAACCTTTAATTGAAGATTGTGAGGTGACAATCCTAGCAATTCCAGCGAGTTTAAAAACTCCGGTGGATCGTCTTGGTTAGTTGCCGAATCAACTGTTTCGCCTGTAATTTGTTCTTGAATTTTGAAATTTAATTAATTTACATCAATGTTTTTGGCCGCCAATATAGCTTGATTAATAGAAAGATATTTCTATGTTTATATAAATATATTCAAAATTATATTATCAAAAACTACACAAAATGTCATGACATAGATCATTGTTTTTTTTTACAAATTGCGTTGCCTACTCGATTAAAGAAGAAAAAGGCTGTTTTTAGGGTTTTCCCGGCAATTATTCGTTTTTTTCTCGCCGTAACAACCATCCTTGGACTTCAACGAACATTTTAAAAAAAGAACTGGCCAAATTGGTCCAGGCGTTGTTGAGTTATGCGCTTACCAACACATTTTGCGATCCATTTTTATATATAAGAAAATATATATATATATATATATATATATATATATATTGAAATGAATAAAACAGCCAATGCGTCGAATGTAAAGATTTATTTTAATTTTTTATACGTTTCGAGACTAGATGTGTCTCATCATTCAGCTAAAAGAAATTTACATTATAAAGAAAAAGTTTAAAAAAATGAATTTATACATTGGAAAAATTAATTGAAAACAACAAATTATACACACCGGATCAGGAAAAACCACACTATACTAACACATTTTACAACACCACAATCACATGATAATACTGTAAGAAAGCAAAAATAATTTAAGAAAAGACCAAAAAAGTAAAAGAACAAACGTCGAACAAAAAATCCTCAAGATATATATATATATATATATATATATATATATATATATATATGTATATATATAAATATATATATATATATATATATATATATATACATATATATATACAGGGCCGGTCCTGGGGTCTTTAGCGCCCGCATGCAACTTTTGTTCTAGCGCCCCCCCCCTATTAATTTTCATCGTTTTAACAGTTTATCATTAAAATTATATAAATATTTACATATTTTTTAAAAATTAATTTTTAATCATTGTGGATTTTGTACACAAAAAATTAGATATAATCTAGAAGGGTATAAAATATATTGATTTTAAATTTATTTATTATTATCGATATCAATAAATAAAAAAATCCCTGTCATAATTTCACATTTTAGTAATATTCAATATGTAGTAAATTGGTTAAGGATTTATTATTTTGATATAAAGATCTTGATATCAAAATAATAAATACTATTTCTGAAATGCATTTCTTAAATTCTATAACTTTAATTTAACAAAAATAATAAGTGAAATAAATAAATTAATTTTTAATTATTCTGGATTTAGTGCATAAAAAATTAGATATAATCTAAAAGATTTTAAATTTATTTAGAAAATCGAGGCGATTCGGGGGTTGATTATAATCAAGTATTTTGACATTTACAATTATTTTTAACGTATGTGCAATATTAGTATTTAAAAAAACTAGCATTTAATTTTCAAACATAACACTCGTATTTCATGTTGGATTTTTTAAATTTTAATTTAATTTAATTTTTCATCATTTACGATATCCAAAATTGCGTAGTAAACTTCTCATTATTGATATCGTAAGAGCCGTCATATTTAGAGTATCAGCTTGTTGTTTTAAAGTTAAATTTTTAACGTATTTTAGAACTATTGTTCGAAAATCAGTGAAAAATGCAAAGAAATTACACATTTCTTGAACAATATTGATAAAAAACTTATTATATTTGATATGTATTATTTCTGTATAGTTAATAATTATTAAATTTAGAGTATGGACACCACTAGGTATAAAAAAAGCCTTAAGATTTTCGTTCCAAAGTAAATTTTGCTTTCATTTTTCATATTTGTTCCACGCATGTCTTCAACATTCAAAGTTCAACACATGCGAAATATTTGCAACAAAAGCAAAAGTTACAATTCAATTTCTCGGAATAAACAAGTCATTTTCTAAGAACTGACTCCCCATTTTTATAATTTGTTAATATTTTTTAACAAGTTCCGATTCAACTAAATCAGCTCGCAAGTTTTCGTCAATAATGCCCAACAATTAATTTAATCTTTCGCAGGTTTGCGCTTATGGGATTGAACACTAGATAATTTCTTTTTTGATTCCATGGTAACTTCAAACAAAGAAAAAATTTAATAAGTAGATTAAGCAATAAACAGAGCTGTTATTTACTAATTTGCAAAATTATTAATCGGTTAATTGTTTCTACTGACATCACATTGCAAAATAAATATGCTTTTTGTGTCTCCGTATTTCTAGTTAAGTTAAATTATTTATTATAATTTATTAAGTATTCTATATTTTAAATAAATAATTCTAGATTTTATTTAAAAAAATATAAATACTATATTATAAATTTAATTTCCGAAACTCGTTTTGGCGCCCCCTAAGGCTTGCGCCCGCATTTTTTGCATATATATATGTATATATATATATATATATATCTTGATATCGTTTATTTCTACTTTGAACCATGATGTAATACATATATATATATATATATATATATATATATATACAAAAAGTAATAAAAAAAACAAAAAAAGTTTGTTAATAAACAATTTCTTTATTTATTTACTGTCGACGTTTCGGAACTAGGTACGTTCCATCTTCAGGACATCTATCAAGAAACATGATCTTGATAAGAATTAAGCAAACAATATGTTTGAAAAAAGAAGAAGATGGATTTTTAAATTAATAAAATTGTTGAAAAAATGATAATGCACAGAAATATGACAATATAATCATAATAAACATGATAAAAATAAATGAGTGGATTATATAACAAATCCTATGTCGAAACGTTTGGAAAAAAAATTAAAGATTAACTTCTTAATCTTTGCCTTTTATTTGATGTATTGTCCTTGAAGAACTTACTCATATATATATATATATATATATATATATATATATATATATATATATATATATGAAAACGTAAAAAATTAGAAAGTTTTGGAAAGTTTTAAAAAAATGTTTCTGAAAAAATTGAATTAAACACCTGTATGATCGAATATACAATAACACTTTTTCACTAAAAACGATTAGCAAAATAAACAAATTTTGTAAATCAAAATTTCTATAAATTTTGCCTTTTTTAAGTTTGTTATTTGAGACAAATAATATTATTCTCTTGATGTTATGAGAACGGCTGTTGGCAACAAACTGATTATTGTACAAAAGGATTTCTGTCTGAAAACTCTATGTATATGTGTGCGTGTTGTTTTTATATATCAGGATGTAATTACTTAAACTAGTGGGGCGCATGGCATCGTGCCTTAAGGCAAATTGCTGGAACTTTCCGTACCGTAATTAAACATTCGAGGAATGAAAATAATCAATAATTGTTTTGAAGATTTTCAAATAGAATATTTATTATAAATACATACTGTATGTTTATAAGTGCTTTTTAAATTGGGCATCAAGCCTTTAGGCAAATTGCTGGAACTTCCCGTACCGTAATTAATCATTCGAGGAATGAAAATAATCAATAATTGTTTTGAAGATTTTCAAATAGAATATTTATTATAAATACATACTGTATGTTTATAAGTGCTTTTTAAATTGGGCGATGAGCGTATTTTATAAACAACTTATGAGTACATTTACAAGAGTACATTTTTTTTTAATTTGATTTTATTGATAATTCAGAAATTTTTTGATAATTTAGAAATTTTTTCAAAATTTTGAAATTTTTTACGAAGTTTAGAATTTTTTGGAACTAAAAAAAACGTTTTTTTAATATTTTGAGAATTTGAAAATTTTTGAAAATATTCGATTTTTTTAAATTTTCGAAGTTTTTGTTTTTTTAAATATTTCATAATTTAGTTTATTTTTAGAAAATGATGAAAAATTTCAAAAATTTGAATTTTTTTAAACTTTGAATTTTTGTTGAAAATTTTGATTTTTTTATTTAATTATTCAAAATTACTAAATTTTCTGTAAATGCATTTTTTGAACACCATCTACTCAAGCTAAATGTTTTTTTAATTAATCTAATCGGATAATCCGTTCTCTCAAAAACTGAATAACCGTTTTTACACCCTTTACGTTCCATACCTCGGAAACGGCTAAATTACCTTTCGCAAAAACGCCTCGCGAACGAGTACGAACCGAATGATTTTTTAATCATACAAATCAGTTATTCCATTTGTTTGAACCGTATAAAAAACTTCAAAATTAAAAATCTTGATACGCAACCCAAAAAAATTTACACAAAATTAAAATCTCTATAAAATATCTGATAATTTGATGTACATATGCCAAATGAACAGTTTTGTCAAATGATAATTTTTTTTTAATTTATTTTTATTTTTATTGAGAGACCATAACCGCTAGACCTGCCTTTGCCAAAAACTAATCAGCACGCCCTCTTATCAATACAAATCAAATTTTTTGAATTATTCAAACGGCTTATTCCATAATGTCGAATTTTTTTTTTTTTTGATTTATTTTTCATAGCAAGCTATACAAAGTACATTCAGCTACATTTGTTACAGTTATATATTATTTGTCTGCGTGAGAAGGATCGCTATCCTGCGATAGCGCCTTCATAGAAGTTATGTTATATTCTGTAGTAAATCATTGCAGATTCTTTTTTTGAGACGCTTTGGTGGTAAAGGCTTAAGCAGATCTGACGCTAATACGTTTGGATGACGACTTAGACGAGCTTTATATCTGGTGCAGTATAGATTAATTACTTCTTCTATAGTTCGGATTCTGAGATCTTGATGTATCAACCAATTGGGAACGTATTTTGGAGCGTTCACGATTTCTTTCAAAATTTTATTTTGGAACCTTTGTAGAATAGTTATATTCGATTTACTGGCCGCACCCCATAGTTGTAGGCCATAGGTCCATATTGGTTTAATTATTGTCTTGTAGATTAGGAGTTTATTTTCTATTGTGACTTGTGATGTCTAGCCCATTAACCAATTAAGTTGCCTACGTGTTAATTCAAGCTGCTGACGCTTTTTTAGAATATGTTCATGCCAGGTTAATCTTCTATTTAAATGTAATCCCAGATATTTAACAACATTGGATACAGGAACCAAATCACCATTCAATCTAACAGGGGGACATAAACCTTGTCCTAAGGTAAAAGTAACGTGAACTGATTTAGAGTTATTTACTTTTATTCTCCATAGTTTCATCCAGTTTTCTACTTCATCTACATGTTTTTGTAGAATTTCCGAGGCAAGCAATTGGTTGTCATGTTGAGCTAGAGTTCCCGTATCATCTGCAAAGGCAGCAATCATGGTTTCTGCATTTGTAGGTATATCAGCAGTATATATAATGTAAAGCAGCGGACCAAGAACACTACCTTGGGGAACTCCGGAAGAAATATTTTTAACATTAGATGAAGCATCATTAAAACTGACAAAGAACCTTCTATCACACAGATATGATTTTAGGAGGAGATAATAGTTGTATGGTAAATTCTTCTTTTTTTTGTACAACAAGCCGTTATGCCAAACTTTATCAAACGCCTGACTGATGTCAAGAAAAAGGGCTGAACAATATTTTTTTAAGTGAAAGGCTTTATAAATGGAATCCACAACTCTATGTATTTGTTCTACTGTTGAGTGTTGTCTAATGAACCCAAATTGATGTTTTGGCATAAAATTGTTATATTCTAAAATATTTATGATTTTTTTGTGAATAACTTTTTCAAAAATTTTTGAGAGGCAAGACAGAAGACTAATGGGCCGGTAGGAAACTGCATCAGTAGGATTTTTTCAAGGCTTGAGAATTAAGCTTATTTTCGCCAATTTCCACGATAAAGGAAAATACTTCAGCCGTATTATGGCATTAAATAATATAGTTAAAAATCTCTTACCTTTATCAGGAAGATGTTTTATTAGACCAAATGTAATCACATCATTACCAGGAGTTTTTCCCAATTTAGTGTTACTAATCTCGTAGAGCACTTCAGAATACCTAATTTTTGGAATGGGTTCGAATGCGAAATTATCGTCATTCAAGTAATCTGTGATAAATTGATCGTTAGGTACATTACAAGGATGAGGAGTGAAGACCTTTTCAAGGTGATTTGCAAAGGTAATAACCTTGTCTTCTGCTGATCTAGACCAAGAACCATCATCATTTCTAATTGGAGATACCGTGGAGGTTGGTCTTCTCATATTTTTCGTGGCTTTCCAAATGGAATGGTCATGAACAGACAAATCACTTAAGTAGGACTCCATATGCTTGTTTTTCAAATCAAACAAATATTGTTTCAGTTCCTTAATAGCTTTATTCAGTTTAGCTTTGTCATCCGGAAAATGAGTATTTTGCCACCTTCTACGCAGTTTTCTTTTACAGGCTATGAGTCTTTTAGCTTCAAATGGACAGAAAAATCGCTCAACAATATCATTTGTGGGTGTAGAATAGCGAGCCGCATCAGTGATATTTTTATTGAAAATACCTATTGCATTATCAATATCATCTGTACTTTTTAGAGGTACTTTGCAGCATAAATTGTCATCAATACATTTAGAAAATAATTCCCAATTAGTTTTTTTATTTGTTAATGATGGACTTTTAGATTGCAATTGAACTTTGAGCTAAATGTAACAATGATTGGAGTGTGGTCAGAAGATAAGTCAAGACTTGATTCAGCTTTTAATTGTTCATCTAATATACCCTTGTATATACAGAAGTCTAGAAGGTCTGGAATTTTAGAAGTGTCTCCAGACCAGTAAGTTGGTTCGCCTGTTGATAAGTGTTTAAGTCTGCAGTTAACCATGGATTTATAAAGTTGCTTACCTCTTGGATTGCTTAATCCCGAACCCCATGAACAATGTTTAGCGTTATAATTTCCTCCAACTAAAAATATTGGTCCCAAAGATGTAAAGAATTCACTAAATTTTTCATGAGAAATGTTATATCTTGGCGGACAGTATAATGCACTTACTGTTAAAGCTCCAATCGAAGTTTCAATCACTACATTAGTTGCTCGTAAAAAATGTTCCGCATAAGACTGAGCCATATAATGTTTAATTGTTGATTTTATAAGCACAGCACTTCCGCCGTGGGCTGTTCCATCAGGATGATTAGTTGTGTATAGGTTGTAATTTGGAACCTTGAAAAACTTATCGACGTGAAGTGGGTTTCTGAGACTAGTAGAATATCTATTTTTTGAAGATTAAGAAAATGTATAATTTCTTGAGTATGATTACTCAATCCATTTGAGTTCCAAACAGCAATTCGAATGAAATGATTCATGGATTAAACTTAGTAACCAGGGATGTTAATAAGTTGAGCATTACACTCATTTGGTCGATTAATGATTTTACCATTTGTTTTAATTCAGATATATCATTATTTTGGATTCTGGGCTGAGAAATTAATTCTGGATTAGTAACCTGCTGTGTATTCTCTGATCTAGTTGCCTGGGCAAATGAAAGGTTTGGTTGAATCCGGTTGTTATATAATAAGTTAGAAGAAGGTAAGATCCTGGGCCTTAAAGGTGGAAATTTGCGAGATATTATTTCCTTATAGACTCTGCAACCTTTATAATTTGCTGGATGTTTTTCGCCGCAATTCGCGCATTTGACATTTTCATTAATAGGATCTTTCCATAAGCAAACATTAGAAAGGTGTTTACCAGCGCATTTAATACATCGAGGTTTATGATTGCAATAAGATTTTGTATGCCCAAATAGTTGACATTTTGAGCATTGCACTGCATCTTTTGTGGGTCTTTTAGGTTATATCTTTACTTTAGTTCTATTTAGGAATTCAACTTTATAAATATCTGAGTTATTTGAACTCTGTTCAATTTCAAGTAAGAACAGATGAAGAGGGGCTTTTGTTAGTCGATGCTTTATGTTGAATAAGTTGATAACTTTATGCCCGTAAGAGTTGATTTCTTCTGTTAAATCTTTTAAATTAGTACTGTGATGGAGATTCCTTATAACAGTTTTAAATGTACGCTTAGATTTGTATTGGAAAGAATGAAATGAGGTTCCTCTATCCTTTAGTAGTTTTAATATTTTATTATAGATTTTTGGCTCAGATAATTGGACACGTACCTGAAGATTACCTACAATTTTTAATTGATAAACATCTTTAGCATGCTCATTCAGAAGGTTTGTAAGAGGGGTAATGTCACCTACACCATGGACAAATATTGGAGGTGGCTTGTGAGCTACTTGTTTAGGTGGTGGATCTATTGGGACATTATTTAATACGTCAAAATAATTATTTAATGGAGTTGGATTAAGCCAATACTGATCTGACTCGTTGTTACAAACGACTGACTTTATGGAAGATGTTATGGATGATGTATCATCCATGTGTCGCTTTCTTCTTTTTCGAACTGTTGTCCATTCAACATTCATCGATTTATTATTATTTTGAAATTCAGTTAAATTTATAGCATCATTTGAATGATGGTTTTTCAAGTTCGAATTTGATCTAGTTGTGGGTTACTTAGACCTGGTGCCATATCTATATTATTTATGTCACTGACAGCTTCAAAGTTAGTATTGTTTGACAATACGTCTCCTCCGATGGGGATCATTTTTATAAAAACTTTACCTGCGCTCAGAGGCGAGGTGCACTTAGTCCACACTAGTAGATAAAACTGTTATTTACTGATGTAACAATTAAAAGTATTAACGATGAAATATCTGAATAGATTTTGACATATTTTAACACTTCAATGGCAAAGTAGCTATAAGTAAGTAGCTTGAAGTGTTAAAAAATCAGCCAAAAAAACAGAAAAATATTTGAATTATTTTATTGCTAGATCTTATTTGCTTAATTTAACATTGAAAATATTCATTTATTAGAAAGAATATGGTCAAGTTCAAAGTGCTGTCATATATGGAGAGATTTGATACTACTGCGAGAGCAGCAAAGACTTTGAGGCGGCCGTACTCTCAAACTATCAATTTTACAAAAAAACGGTTTTCTAAAGAATTATAGGAAATTTTATCTAGTTTAATTCGTACATAGATACTTTTATCGTAGAATAAGCCAGAAAGGAGTTATTTTAAAAAAATCTGTTTTTTGACGCCATTTTCCCCATATGGCGGCAACTTGCCGTTCAAATTTGAGGTGGCAAAGTTGATTTTCGGAAAGAGCACCTCGAAATCTATAAGATTACCAATTTTCAGAATTCCCGGAGTACTGTACCGGCAAAACGACCAAATGACTGGACTAAATAGTAAGGGGTGATATTTCTAACTACTACAATCTTTGGCCGTAAATGACGGCAATCAGGAATATATTATACATACCGAAAAATATACGAAACGAAATACATTTATTTAATCTTGTTTTTCCATAGCCAGAAATAACAACACTTTAGAGTACAAAATTTCTCAGTGATATCATTAGTATTTAAGCAGTAAAAATATTCAGTATCATATTATTACTTTTACACAATTATATAATTGTGTAAAAGTAATAATATGCTAATCGAACTACGCGATGTAATATTAATTCTCATATGGAAATAGCAGGAGAAAAATTTTTAAAGTAGAAGTATTAAAGTTTGCTTTTATTACAAAGTTTACTACATAATTTTTATATAAAATTAATCCAAAAAATCAATTATTTTCTCATTAAAAGAAAATTATTAAATTGAATTTGATTCTCAAGTTTTGCGTTTTTACTTTGGTCAACATTGCAAAAATATGAGTCACTGAGTCGATCATCTGGTCGACTGAAAAATTTTACAATCCGTCATTTATTCGTGAATTTTTTAGAAAACTTATTTTATTGATAATTATTCATAAATTTTTATTTCAAATAATTAATGGGATTTGACAAATCCTTACATACATAAACAGCGTACTATAGAACATATTTGTTTCGAGTATTTCGGTTTCAAATTTGTCGGAGTCGTGGAGTTGTTTAGCGGATATAACTCCACCATGAAGCGGAGTCAAATCCGAGTCGATCCGGCTTCTGATATAATAAGCCCATCTCTAATATATATATATATATATATATATATATATATATATATATATATATATATATATAGTGTAATAGCAATCGATAATGCTGTATTATGAAATAGAAATGCTGATATGCCAATTAACTTAAATTCGATATCGATTGCAGTAATTTAAGCCATCAGCAAATATTTCAAATACACCATCGTAAGGTGTTTGCAGTCCCATTTAAGCAGTATATAGGTAAGGCAGAGTTGCTTTAGTCACATCAGAGTTGTTTTAATTACATCAGAGTTGCTATTATCACAAAATAGTTGCTGTTGGCCTCAGCAGAGTCGCGGAGTAATCGTTATAAAGATAATTGTTAATCGTTGTAAATGGGTTTTAATGAAGTATAGTTAAATGTAGTCAATCAGTGTTGTTTCTTATAAGTGCCAAGATATTTCAGCCAATACCTCTAATAAGAGCTCAAGACATCCGAAGCACAGTTCGCATCGAGCAATCGAACAGAACACATCGAACTAATAGTAAATAATATATATTATATAATACGGCTCAGAATACCAGACATCGGCCTGTGTATCTCTAATATAAATAGGATGGAGCGTTTTGACCAAGTCAATACGCTTCTTTTCGATTTTAAAATGGTGGAAGGTAAAATTTCACGATTTGTAGTACATAACTGGCTAAAAATTATAATAAATAGTGTTTCGGAAAATATTAGTGCTATTCATGGAATAGGAATGGAAAGTAAAATTTTAAATGTAAAATTCATTAAAAAAGATGTAATTGAAAAAATACGGGAAAAATATGGCAGTGAAATTAGTTATAAATCGGAAAATGTGATATATAAAATTAAAATTTGTGAACCCACTAAACCAGCACAGTGGGTTAAATTGTTAAATGTGCGATGGGAAATTACAAAAGAATACATTATTCATAAAATGTCAATGTATGGACAAGTGTTGAACTATCAAGAAGATAAATGGGTAGGAGATGACGTAATTCCTTGTTATACGGGAAATAGAACCCTACAATTAATTGCAAATAAAAAATTACCAGAAAAAAATAAATTAAACGAAAAAAATTCTATTATAGTTATAGGAGGACAAACTCGAAAATGTTTTAGATGTGGTAGTCAAAATCATTATAAAAAGGATTGCGATGTTATTTCAACAAATAGTATAAATTATAATAACATTCAAAAAAATAATTGTGAAATAAACGAAAGCATAAATATCCAAAATAATGAAAATGACCTCTTAGAAAATCAACAAAAAAGTGATACAGATGAAGAAATGAACTTAGAAATATACAAAGGAAAATGAAAATATTATAAATAATAAAAATATTAAAACCACTCAAATTGAGGAATCTTCCATTGAGGATTTAACGGAAATACAAGAAAAAGAAATATGCAAAAATGAGTCAGAAAAAACAAAAAACACGTCACAGAGTCACAAAATACAGATGAGGTTATGCAAGAAATATTAGAAAATATAGATATCGGCATTGAAACTGATATAACTGTAAAACGTACATTAAATGAAGAAAATCAATGTCTAAATTATGATGATGATGGCATTAAAAATATAATTAGGAATACGGTGAAACATCACGTAATGAGATGAAAATGAAAACAAAAAGACTGAAAAAAGACAAGAAAACTTAGTTATTATTGTTTTTCTTTTATAATTAAAATTATGGATAGAACAAGAATAATAGCAACAATTAACATTTACGGAATAAGAAATGTAACGAAAAAAATTTTACTTAAGAAATTTATTAAGGATAATGATGTAGATATTATTTTATTACAAGAAGTAAATTAATATGATTTAAGTTTTTTCAAACCTTTTGAAAGTATTATAAATATGAAAGAAAAACAAAAAGGAACTGCAATTTTAATAAGACCGGGAATTGAATTAAATCAAACAATATTACATGAAAATTCCAGATTAATAGGAGCAAATATTGATGGAATCAAATTTATTAATTTGTATGCTCATGCTGGAACTATAGCTCGATATGAAAGAGAAAAATTATTTGAAGAAGATATGGCAAGTATTTTAAGAAATGATAATAATAACCTAATAATAGCAGGAGACTTTAATTGTGTAATCAACGCGAAAGGCGAAAAAGGAAACGGTAATTTTAGTCAGTCTTTAAAGAGGGTGATTTTACAATTAAAATTAAAAGACGCATGGGAACAGACAAACAAAAATGAAACAAAATACACTTTTATTAGAGGAAAATCTGCCTCGAGATTAGACAGATTCTATGTGGACTCGACAGTTTTGAAGCAGGTATTAGCTTATAACATTGTGCCGGTATCATTCTCCGACCACAGCGCAGTCATTTTAAAAATAAAAACATCATCACAGGTACCTGTAATCGGCAAAGGTTATTGGAAGATGAACTGTCAAATTCTACAAAATCAAGATTTTGATAATAAATTCAGGTCCGAATGGAAAAATTTAAAAAATCGTAAAATTCAAAATATAAATATAATAGGTTGGTGGCAAAAGCATGCAAAAAAAAAATTAAATACATAGCTAAAGAATGGACAATACAAGAAACATTAGATTTTAAAAATACTATAAATTTTTTTGAAGGTGTTTTAAAGGATGCTGTCTCACAATATAATAGCAATGAAAAAATGTGGGAAACTATAAGAGACACCAAAGCAACAATCAGAAAATTGTATGATATAAAAAATGAAGGAATTAAAATATGGTCAAAAACTTAAACTGTAACAGAAGAAGATAGACTAACAGCATATCAAATAGCAAAAGAGAAAAGAAATGGAGAAAACAAATTAATTAAACATATCCTGAATTCTGAAAACACAATAATTGATAAAACCACAGAAATAATTAAAGAAATAGAAAATTCATACACAGAAGTTTTTAAAAAACAGAAAGTAAATTTAAATGAAATAAATAATAGACTGGATAATTACAATAAAGGTATAAATCTTATTTTTAATGAGAAACTAAGACAGGATATTACAGAGGAAGAGGTCATAAATGTTATAAAAAAAACTTCAGTACACATAGAACGCCCGGAATAGACGGTGTTCCTTATGAATTTTATAAAAATTATAGCGATGAGATCGCACCGACTTTGGTTAAAAATTTTAATGAATATCTAAAAAACCCAGAAAAGATTAATCGAGAGTTTGTTGAAGGTGTAATAATACTTATACCCAAAATTAAAAATGCAAAAAAACGAAAGATTTTAGACCGATAACACTTTTGAATACAGATACGAAACTATTGTGCAAAATAATTGCCAATAGATTAAAAGACATTGTACAACAAATTCTAAACGAAGGACAGGCATGTAGTGTAGATGAAAAAAATATAACTGAAAACCTTGTAACTATCAGAAACCTAATCATATATTGTAATAATAAAAAAAATGAAAGTGCTGGCTTAATAAATATAGATTTTCAAAAAGCCTTTGATATGTTATCGCATGAATATTTATTTAAAGTTTTAGAGAAAATTGCAGTACCAGAAAAAATTACCATTACCAGATCCATTGCTTGTGGAAGGAATTAAAAGGATTACAAATAATGCAAAAAAGGATTAAAGTTTTAGTATACGCAGACGACGTATCCATATTAGTTAAGAATAATGAAGAAGAATTAAAATCAATAAAAATAGTTGAAAAATTTTGCAGTTTTTCGGGTTTCATGATCAATAAACAAAAATCAACTTTCCTTTCAATTGGTAAAAAAAGAGACAGAGATAGCAATAATTTATTAGCAGAAGTTAAAAAAAATAAATACTTAGGCATGATTGTATCGAATAATTTAAAAGAAATGATTAGTGAAAACTGGGAAATAATAATAAATAAAATAAGGATAACTTTGAACATAGAATTGTCAAGGAGATTAAATTTAATTCAAAAAGTTTGCCATGTAAATTATAAGGTTGTCAAATATCTCCCTTCCGCCTTTTTGTATTATAAACCAAGAGCAAAAAAGCGGAAGGGAGATATTTGACAACCTAATATTATGCGCTTTCAAAATTATGGTATATAGCCCAAGTGCTTCCGATGAGAACCTTAGATGCACAAAAAGTAGAATCATTAATAGGATACTACTTGTAAAATAATCATAAAATAAGAATAAATAGAAAACAATTAAGATTAAAGGATTCAAAAGGAGGTCTAAGTTTAATAGGTACTAAAGAAAAAAGTGAAGCTTGTTAAGACAAATAGTAAAAAGCTATAAAACTAATAATATTAATAGTGAATTTATCAAATTATGGTCACAACAAAACAATTCTCCAAATGTTATTAAAAAAAGATTGGAAGTAATAGCCAATAACCCAGAATGGGTTGATGGAGAAATAACGACAAAAAAAATCTATAATACATTAATTACAGAACATATTCCTAAAATAATAGAAGACAGATCTGAATTCAATTGGGAAAATATTTGGAAAAATGTGAAGAATAAAAATATTTCAACGGAATGGCAAAGTTCGAATTATAAAATTGTTAATTAATGCGTAAATATGAAAAATAAGTTATATAAAATTAAAATGTCTGACTCGGTAATGTGTTTAAAATGTATGAAGGAAGATAATATTAACCACTACATAACTGAATGTGGACAAAAAAAGAAGGTGTGGGATTGGTTAAGAAAGAAATTGGAAAAGATCAGCAAGGAATCGATAGAAGATAATAACAAATTATTAAAATTTGATATTAAAAATAGACCAAAAGATATATCTAATTCTTTTGTTTGGCTCCTATCTGGCGTTTTACACAATTTGGTAGAAGGAATAGAAGAAATCACAATAATTGAAAGAAACTTATGGTTGAAAAGACAAGAAGAAATTAAAAGGAAGAATGAAAATTTTGGTTATTATTTATATAATATATTGTAAATTCTATGCAATGTAATGTAAAATTATAAATGTATAATTGAATAAATAAAATAAAAAGGCTACTTTTATTATAACCACCGCTCGGCAAGGCTGTATTGACTAGGAGGTCAATACCAACTACGCTACCAACCAACCCATTACATTTCACCGGTGGGATACCTTGTAGTGAAGAATTAGCATTCGACGTTGCCACGTCTATATACTTGGCACCGCGATGGTGGAAATTGGCAAAACTGGTATGACCTGATTTTTTGACGATTTTTTTGCTGTCGATTGGTGCAAACTAAAATTGAGGTTGCCAATTTATTTGGGTGTCCACAGGTCACTTTTTCAAAAGTTTAAAATTTGTTTCGGAATCTGTGATTTTTTTGCTCTGCGATACAAAAAAGAAAAATTCAAAAAAATAAATTGTAATGTTGATTTTTTTCGTAGTATGCAAGCGGATCGCAATCCGCTTTAAATATGCTTATTTTTTGCCCAATTAAGTATATAACAAAATCATCACCAATACCTTTACAAAAATATGTGCTCGATCGGAATTAATAGTCTCTTACCACTTTTATATGAATTTGTTAAAATGTAATAGGAATTGCGGTGCATATATATAGCTGTCTCATTCTCTCAATAGCGTATAGCTTTCTCACTCGCTCATCTTCGAGAGACCCAGTGCGTAGGGACTCTCTACGCAGTAGAGTCTCTCGGCGGCGGGTGACCAAAGACCTATTATTTATTTACTGAAATCACTGTATAATCATTGATGTATATTTATATTTATTTTCATGGTGTAACTATTTTCTCACTAGTATTCTGCCGATAATTTCATTAAAGCAAGGCGAGTAAAAACTAAGTATGCTGTCTCACAATATAATAGCAATGAAGAAATGTGGGAAACTATAAGAGACACCAAAGCAACAATCAGAAAATTGTATGATATAAAAAATGAAGGAATTAAAATAAGGTCAAAAACTTAAACTGTAACAGAAGAAGATAGACTAACAGCATATCAAATAGCAAAAGAGAAAAGAAATCGAGAAAACAAATTAATTAAACATATCCTGAACTCTGAAAACACAATAATTGATAAAACCACAGAAATAATTAAAGAAATAGAACATTCATACACAGAAGTTTTTAAAAAACAGAAAGTAAATTTAAATGAAATAAATAATAGACTGGATAATTACAATAAAGGTATGAATCTTATTTTTAATGAGAAACTAAGACAGGATATTACAGAGGAAGAGGTCATAAATGTTATAAAAAAACTTCAGTACACATAGAACGCCCGGAATAGACGGTGTTCCTTATGAATTTTATAAAAATTATAGCGATGAGATCGCACCGACTTTGGTTAAAAATTTTAATGAATATCTAAAAAACCCAGAAAAGATTAATTGAGAGTTTGTTGAAGGTGTAATAATACTTATACCCAAAATTAAAAATGCAAAAAAACGAAAGATTTTAGACCGATAACACTTTTGAATACAGATACGAAACTATTGTGCAAAATAATTGCCAATAGATTAAAAGACAGTGTGCAACAAATTCTAAACGAAGGACAGGCATGCTGTGTAGATGAAAAAAATATAACTGAAAACCTTGTAACTATCAGAAACCTAATCATATATTGTAATAATAAAAAAAATGAAAGTGCTGGCTTAATAAATATAGATTTTCAAAAAGCCTTTGATATGTTATCGCATGAATATTTATTTAAAGTTTTAGAGAAAATTGCAGTACCAGAAAAAATTACCATTACCAGATCCATTGCTTGTGGATTTATCGAAGGAATTAAAAGGATTACAAATAATGCAAAAAAGGATTAAAGTTTTAGTATACGCAGACGACGTAACCATATTAGTTAAGAATAATGAAGAAGAATTAAAATCAATAAAAATAGTTGAAAAATTTTGCAGTTTTTCGGGTTTCATGATCAATAAACAAAAATCAACTTTCCTTTCAATTGGTAAAAAAGAGACAGAGATAGCAATAATTTATTAGCAGAAGTTAAAAAAAATAAATACTTAGGCATGATTGTATCGAATAATTTAAAAGAAATGATAAGTGAAAACTGGGAAATAATAATAAATAAAATAAGAATAACTTTGAACATAGAATTGTCAAGGAGATTAAATTTAATTCAAAAAGTTTGCCATGTAAATTTTAAGGTTGTCAAATATCTCCCTTCCGCCTTTTTGTATTATAAACCAAGAGCAAAAAAGCGGAAGGGAGATATTTGACAACCTAATATTATGCGCTTTCAAAATTATGGTATATAGCCCAAGTGCTTCCGATGAGAACCTTAGATGCCCAAAAAGTAGAATCATTAATAGGATACTACTTGTGAAATAATCATAAAATAAGAATAAATAGAAAACAATTAAGATTAAAGGATTCAAAAGGAGGTCTAAGTTTAATAGGTACTAAAGAAAAAAGTGAAGCTTGTTAAGACAAAGTGAAGTAAATGTTAAGACAAATAGTAAAAAGCTATAAAACTAATAATATTAATAGTGAATTTATCAAATTATGGTCACAACAAAACAATTCACCAAATGTTATTAAAAAAAGATTGGAAGTAATAGCCAATAACCCAGAATGGGTTGATGGAGAAATAACGACAAAAAAATCTATAATACATTAATTACAGAACATATTCCTAAAATAATAGAAGACAGATCTGAGTTCAATTGGGAAAATATTTGGAAAAATGTGAAGAATAAAAATATTTCAACGGAATGGCAAAGTTCGAATTATAAAATTGTTAATGAATGCGTAAATATGAAAAATAAGTTATATAAAATTAAAATGTCTGACTCGGTAATGTGTTTAAAATGTATGAAGGAAGATAATATTAACCACTACATAACTGAATGTGGACAAAAAAAGAAGGTGTGGGATTGGTTAAGAAAGAAATTGGAAAAGATCAGCAAGGAATCGATAGAAGATAATAACAAATTATTAAAATTTGATATTAAAAATAGACCAAAAGATATATCTAATTCTTTTGTTTGGCTCCTATCTGGCGTTTTACACAATTTGGTAGAAGGAATAGAAGAAATCACAATAATTGAAAGTAACTTATGGTTGAAAAGACAAGAAGAAATTAAAAGGAAGAATGAAAATTTTGGTTATTATTTATATAATATATTGTAAATTCTATGCAATGTAATGTAAAATTATAAATGTATAATTGAATAAATAAAATAAAAAGGCTACTTTTATTATAACCACCGCTCGGCAAGGCTGTATTGACTAGGAGGTCAATACCAACCACGCTACCAACCACCCCATTACATTTCACCGGTGGGATACCTTGTAGTGAAGAATTAGCATTCGACGTTGCCACGTCTATATACTTGGCACCGCGATGGTGGAAATTGGCAAAACTGGTATGACCTGATTTTTTGACGATTTTTTTGCTGTCGATTGGTGCAAACTAAAATTGAGGTTGCCAATTTATTTGGGTGTCCACAGGTCACTTTTTCAAAAGTTTAAAATTTGTTTCGGAATCTGTGATTTTTTTGCTCTGCGATACAAAAAAGAAAAATTCAAAAAAATAAATTGTAATGTTGATTTTTTTCGTAGTATGCAAGCGGATCGCAATCCGCTTTAAATATGCTTATTTTTTGCCCAATTAAGTATATAACAAAATCATCACCAATACCTTTACAAAAATATGTGCTCGATCGGAATTAATAGTCTCATACCATTTTTATATGAATTTGTTAAAATGTAATAGGAATTGCGGTGCATATATATAGCTGTCTCATTCTCTCAATAGCGTATAGCTTTCTCACTCGCTCATCTTCTAGAGAGCCAGTGCGTAGGGACTCTCTACGCAGTAGAGTCTCTCGGCGGCGGGTGACCAAAGACGTATTATTTATTTACTGAAATCACTGTATAATCATTGATGCTTTGAAAAGACATATTATACACTTTCATCCTACCATTCCTCTTCAACCATCTGCTCCCAATTCTGTTCTAGCCACTGACACTCACTCATCAAATTCTTCCTCACATATTCAAACAGTTCATTCCGATCATATCACCTACAACACCTACTTCAATAATTTCCGCATCAACCCTAGAACATCTGTCGCCCTTCATTCCTATGCTGCCTCCATTTCACCGACACCATCAACTTCTACCAACATCATCAACTCCATTGCCACACAATCCACTTCTTGCACCAGTGTTCAACAGCAGATAAACTATATTTCAGGTATGTGTACCAAACATGTTATTAAACAATGATGCAGCAAACAGTAATAATATTATGTTTTAATAGGTACTCAAAGGAAATCTAGGATCTTGTGCCCCCTTGACAATTGTCAAAGGTTATTTTCCAGATACAATGGCTTACATCAACATATCGAAGTTGATCACACCATCATTTAGACAAGTAATTATTAATTAGCATATGTATTCATAACAAGCCTCGATTCATAACAATGACAAATAATCGACCGAATCATATAGAATACATTAGGGAACTGGTATTACAGTGAAAAATGATATATAGATTTTTATAAATCAACCACTTTTATCATTTGACTTAATTGTCATTGAACTAATCAGTCCTATCTTTACGTTTCAAAGGTTTTTGAACATTTGGGCATATCTTACAAAAAAAAAGATGTATATAAAATACATAGGATTATAATTACCTATTTGAAAATGTTTAAAACAATTATTATAATCAAAAATCAATATTTATTGATTACTGATTTTTTTTCCCTCGAATATTTAATTCCGGTGCAAAAAGTTCCAGCAATTTGCCTTAAGGTACGATGCCTTGCACCATAGTTTCTTTTCCTAATTGTTATTATATTTAAGAGAATAAAACCAGTTCAAAAAAATAAGAGCTTCGAATAATACACAGCACATCATAATACATACTTGCATTAACAATAATAGATAAAAATAGCTACACTAAAATTTGTGAAGAACCTCTAATAATAGTACTAGGACATATTACAAAAAATTGATTACTAAATAATCGATCGAGTAGTTGTATTGTGAACCATAAAATACACAATATTTATGATTACAACTATTGGCATATGACATAAATAGAATTGGAACATATAGGTGGATATTGAAAAATATCATCAGTTCAGTCTTATTTCAACAATATCTGTGATATGATAAGTAACAGAAAAAATAATATATATACATTAATCATAAACAGAATTAATCCAAAAGGAATGGATTGGAAATGGGTGTTGGATATTGGAAACTATTGTTCCAAGTATAATTAATAATCAACTTACAATATCATCGTATGTTTTAACTGTTATTTTTTCAAGTTGATATTGCATCTAAATATAAATGAAAATGTTCATATATTCATATTCACAAATTCTTCAAATTCAAATTATAATCATTATTTTTTTACAATGAGAAAATGAACATTCATATATTAGCATTACTATATTCAAAAGAAGTAAATTTAAACATAAACATATAAAACATGTTATTTTGCTAATATTAAATGTATAACTCTGTGACTAATTATAACTATATTATGATTTATTTGGAGTTGGATTTGACCTGTAATGTTATATAATTTATGTTGCTTTACTTTTTAATCAACTTGAGTGGTGTGTTTGTGTAATAACTCACTATTGTTGAAATGAGCATTTTGTGTATCTAATGATGCAACAAAGTTCTTCTCTCACAATTTATGGTATTTGGTTTCATTTGTTTATATTATCATTTCAATTCTATCTTTCAAATTTCTAATGTGAAAAACATTTATTAACAGCTATATTGGGGAGATAAGTTTTAAATTATAATCATACATATTTTTTTTCATATTATGGTAATAGGTTTTGAATTGTCAATATGATTTATTTATTGTTACTTTACGGTAATAGGTTTTAAATTGTAAGTATGATATTTCTTTTCATATTATGGTAATAGGTTTTGAATTGTCAATATGATTTATTTATTGTTACTTTACGGTAATAGGTTTTAAATTGTAAATATGATATTTCTTTTCATATCATGGTAATAGGTTTTGAATTGTCAATATGATTTATTTATTGTTACTTTACGGTAATAGGTTTTAAATTGTAAATATGATATTTCTTTTCATATTATGGTAATAGGTTTTGAATTGTCAATATGATTTATTTATTGTTACTTTACAGTAATAGGTTTTAAATTGTAAATATGATATTAATTGTTACATTACGGTGATACGTTTTGAATTGTCGATATATTTTTTATTTATTATTACATTATGGTAATAGATTTTTAATTGTAAATATGATTTATTCATTATTACATTTTATAGTGATAGGTTTTAAATTGTGAATATTTGATTTATTTATTATAACATTACTAATAATAAGTTTTGAATCATGAAGAATTGTGTTTGACTGGTATGTGGTTGTGTGTTCTACTGGTATGTGGTACAATTTGTTTTCTAATTTTCTTTCACGCCATGCTTTACTCATTAATATTAACATTGTGTAAATAGATTTTAACTCGTAAACTATTTATTGTAAATAACTATATATTTAATTCACATTCAATAAAAAATATTACCACAATTATGCTTTATCTTTTTTTTTAAAAAAATAGCTTTGTTTCAGTAGCAAAATTATGTGATCTAAAAGTTTTCAGTTATTCAATGTTGCATCCTACAGTTTAAACTACTGTTAAAAACTGGAACAGTCCTGGATTTGAATAATGCACTTATTCTGATAATAAAGATTGTCTTCTAAAATTCAATCATTTGTAGTCAACAATATTTGAAGTTTTCAACAATTATATTGCACACTAGTATGGAACAGATATAAGAAATGGTAAAAAAAATTAATTTTGGTATTGTATCATACACGTAGTCTTGATATAATAAATACGAAAGATTGTAAATGTAGCAGTATTTGGCTTACATAATTATATATTTTTGTGATCAAGCAAATTTATGCAAACAAAATAGTTCACGTTTAGTGTTCTTCAATTGAAATCTACCATACATAACAAAAATCCAATATTGCAACAAATTTCTGACTGAATGAAAAATTATTACTAAACACCAAAATAAGAAATTGAGGTTAAGTTTCGACAGTTGCGACAAATGTTTTGACATATATGAATGCTCTGTTGTTGGTATGCCTGCTCAGAAGAATTTCTGATTTTTTGAATGTTGGTACCGTGATTTTTTCGTTTCAGCACTTTGTTAATCCGGTGTTTAGAGCCATAGATAAACAAGTATAATAGATCGCTATGTCTGACGGTTTGACGTTACCTCGATTGAAATACAAATTTTTAAAAATAGATGGCAGCACATGTATAATATTTAAATTACCCCTGGTTTTACTTCTTAATTTGTACGTATCGTATACAGCCCCAAAAACCTGAATAATTTTTAATATTGAAAATAAGAACAAATCATACAAAATACAAAATATATATTTTCAAAGATATTACATATGCTTAAAAAACAATTAAAATTATATTTATATTAACAATTATAATTACAGTTATGGAATGTTTGAAAATATAATAATTATTATACATAATTATAAAAGTATTATAATTTCACAATTATACTTAAATAATATTTCAAAAACTAAATATCTAAGTGAAGAAAATCACAGAAGTATTTAACTAAACTAAGCACAAATAACTGACTAATATCAATTACTTAATGACTAATATTAATATATTAAAATCTAAAAAACTAAGAAGAAACTACAAGCACAGGAGCGCGCAATGAAATTACAAATTTAGAAGGAATGACAAATAATACAAAAATTTAAAGGGTTAAGAAAAAAACAAATAATTTGTTAAAAAGTACAAATACTTCACAAACAAAAAAGTCCTAAAAACATAAAATATATATATTGATATCAAAATTGGGAGAAATTCAAATTCCTAGGATTAAAACTCATTTATGAGACATTGTTCTTTATTAATTCTGCATGTAATAGTTATTTCGCTATCTAATGAATTAATAGTAAAGTTGCATTTAACAAAACCTTCGAATAGTTTCTGTACGAGTGTTTTATAACATTACATTTAGCCATGTTCCATCATGAAAACATTATCATTGAAATTGCCATAAAAGATCAACAAAGTGTTTACAATGAACAGAATAATGTTTTATGCACATACAATTGTTTATGAATCAAAAGATAAAAGCAATATTTTTGATTCCCAAGGTCGGTAACAAATATATCTTGAATTTAAACATTATATTGGGATGTTACACAAGTTTTATTTGAAGAATTTTATAATACTAATCTTCAATCAAAATACATTAAAATATTATGTATGGTATAGACTCTCTTTATGAGTGTTTACATTTGCTAATGTAATAGATAATCTTATTAAATATAACAATGAACTTACGTTGATGAACATTTAAACCAATACTAGTTTACTTTATAAGTGTTTACATTTGCTAATGTAATAGATAATCTTATTAAATATAACATTGAACTTACGTTGATGAACATTTAAACCATACTAGCTGAATAACTGTTTTGCAACTTCAACAATATGAGATTCAATCCTATCATATAACAATTCCGAAGATAATGGTATTTCATCAAACATCAAAACACAGTATCTGCTACTAATACTTTTTAAAAGAAATAGCTGAACTTAATGTTTTAAATAGACACTCATAAATACCGCTATATACTTGCATCTCTGAATCGGGCCGGCCGTGGTCCCGTGGTAAGAACGTGGGCTAGTAAATCCTAGTCCCGGGTTCGAATCCAACCTCGGTCGGATCGGTATCAAAGCAGCTTGATACCAAATTTTCACTTGAAATCATAGATTTCAAATACGATTTCAAGTGAAAATGGCCTTTCGTGGGCATAGCTGTAGTGGCAACATGCCACTTGGAAGTAAATAGGTACTAAGATTGTATCACTTTGAAATACATAGAAGTCGAGTTGTATCCTTATACAACAAGAAAATGTAAGAGCTCTCTGACATCGTGCAACCATGATTTGAGTGCATTTTCAACTCAACCCACGGACCTGCCCTTGGAAGAAATAGTAAAGAAAAAGTAAAATATATGTAGTATGTAAGATAAGAAAAAGGAAAAATAATTAGTAATAAAGTTTAAAAAAAAAAAAAAATGCAACTCTCTCAATGTTTGAGGACATGGCAAAATAAATATTTGTCTCCAAAAATAGTAGACCTTTGGAGACTTTTTGTACGACTTATTCCTTAAATTATTGCATTGTTTATGAATCCTTCTTGTCATTACATATTGCATTCCTTGGTTGTCAAAAGTACTCCTGCGCTTTGTTCGTGCATTTTGCAGCAATTTGCAGGTACCCCCAAGATACCTATTCAATATAATAACATGTTGACATATCTTGATTATATATAATTATTGCTGCAATTATTATTAAAAAATACCTTTGCGGAAACTTGTATTGGAATAGCTAAATATTTTAACCCGCACTTGACACTTTTTTGGGTACTATAAAAACACTTTGCCATATTAAATTTCACAAATGTTCACTTAAACAAAATTAATTAATTAGAAACAACACGAGTTCAAAAAGTTAGGTTATTCGTACAGCCATACAGCGATCAAATACTTGACAGCCACTTGCATGAACCACGAACAATTTGTAGTTGAAATTGAGTGCACATGAGCCATCTGTTTTTAAAAAAAGAAACTACTCAGGACCAACACAGTGCAACGCGCATTTGTTCGAAGATAACTTACCATGTTTAGAGCCGTGTCCGAATACTGAAGCTTGCACTTTCGTACTCGCGCAGTACTGCCAACATGATGAACCAAAGATAATGTTTATCTGTCAAGTTGAAATGCGATGTGGGTTGCCAGGTCGAAAGTGCAAGCTTCAGTATTCGGACCTCTCTCTGTTCTGTCTGCTGCCCAACTGTCAAAATCATAAATTATAATACTTTTCCTTTTCATCTAAAATACTCAAATATTATGTACATTTTATAAATGATAAATATAATCACACATAGTGTTGTTAATATTTCATTATAAATAAAATATATTATATATAGACTACAGTTTCTATAGTCAGCCCACCAGACTGAATAAAAAGTTGACACAAGACCTCATATAGTCCAGTTAAACCTAATTACTATTTTTATAAATATTATAGTAATATTTTTTAAAATCAATTCTATATATAACATTACACAACATTCGATTGACAGTTGAACTGTACACATCGCAGAGTGTTATCAATATAACGTTATAACAAGCCAGTCTACCTGTAGTCAAATAATAATAAACATATTATACCTGTGCAGTGTAGATATCTAAAACCGCCATGTGCCCCTTGTGTGGGTACACGCAAGTGAATTTAATATTCTATCTATCAAAAATTAACTCAATTGAGTTTAATTTAAGTGAAATTAAAAGTGTTGTGACATGAGTGACGCTACCCACGGGCAGGT
The DNA here is from genome assembly GCF_003426905.1 of Ctenocephalides felis. Lineage (NCBI taxonomy): Eukaryota > Metazoa > Arthropoda > Insecta > Siphonaptera > Pulicidae > Ctenocephalides > Ctenocephalides felis. The sequence continues at coordinate 114,062,590 of NW_020538040.1, forward strand.
AAATAATTCCGAGATTAACGGGACCCGACCCGGCGAAATCGGTGCTTGCGTATCGAGCGCAATACAAACATTATATAACACAAACAATGCAGATTATTCGGTTAACGAAATTATAAGTGAAAAAAGTCATTAGGAAACTCAAAAATTAAACATAAAATCAAACCTAGCATTAGCAAAAATGCCGAAAAAAATATAAAAAAATACTGACATTATTCCAGAAATGTTAAAATCTGGTACTATCAATAAAATTGAAAATAAACAACTTAAACTGAATATTCCTTGTGAAATTAGCCAAAATATAACAATGGAACATAGTAATTTAGGGCTGGACAACCGTTCAAAATAAAAAACGCTCACAGTCAGAAAATCCAAGTACCTCAATGGAACAACATACTTTAAAGGAATACTGGCTGAACCCAACTCCCACTAGCAACTACTTTGATGTTTTAGCAAGCGCAACAGTTTAAAAAGGTGCCGACAAACAAACAACAAACACACCACCTATCTTTGTACATGGCGTGAGCGACATTAAACCTTTATTTCATTTACTTGAGACTCACGTAAAAGGTTAGTACTCATACAAAATAGTAAAAAATGATCAAGTCAAAATTAATACCAAAGATGCTCACGTCTACAATATAGTTTTAAAGTTGCTACATGAAAAGGGCACGCAATTACACTCCTATCAAGCGAAGTGTAAGCGAACATTTAAAGTAGTGGTGAAAAATTTGCACCATAGCACTGACATCAAAACACTTACAGAAGAAATTATTACAATCGGTCACAAGGTCGTACGCATCTACACAATGAAACACAGAGTTACAAAAGCTCCACTTAATATTTTTGTAGTGGAAGTTGAGCAAAGCAATAATAATAAAGATTTTTACTCCATCGAATACCTCTACAGAACAAAAGTTACTATAGAAGCTATGCGCCATAGAAGAGAAGTTCCGCAGTGTACAAGATGTCAAAATCTTGGACATACAAAAAATTACTGTTTACGCATCGCACGCTGCGTAAAATGTGCCAAAGAGCATCTAACAAAAGATTGTCCCTGGAAGGACCCAGTCAACGCCGGCGTTAAATGTGCTCTTTGTTCTGGTAATCACCCAACCAGCTATAGAGGGTGCACCATTTATAAAGAACAAAGACGACGCAGATTCCCTCCCCTGAGGCAAAGACAATCCGCTCAACCTAGTGACAATTCTCAACCTTTCGTCCGTCCAAACGTTTCCTTCTCAGATGCTACTTCTAGAAGCATAAACAGCAACAGAAACCATAGGGGCAACCAAGGAGGACTGTCGTCAGACAATCAACAGCAAATAATTACTCCAAGTAACCAACGAACAGACATGCAAAAACTAAAAGCTATGATGAAAACTCTCATGGACCAAATGAGCACTATGCTGAACATTTTGACAAACCTTCTACCTTTGAGAAAATGATGGCCTTATACTACAAACTATGTACATGGAACGCCAACGGTCTTGCGCAGCACCACCAAGAAGTAAAACAATTTCTTCTTCATAACGATATTGACATAATGCTAATCAGTGAAACACATTTTACTAGCAAAAGCTAACTCAATATTCCACAATATACAACATACAGTACTAGACATAGATAAACAAGTATAATAGATCGCTATGTCTGACGGTTTGACGTTACCTCGATTGAAATACAAATTTTTAAAAATAGATGGCAGCACATGTATAATATTTAAATTACCCCTGGTTTTACTTCTTAATTTGTACGTATCGTATACAGCCCCCAAAACCTGAATAATTTTTAATATTGAAAATAAGAACAAATCATACAAAATACAAAATATATATTTTCAAAGATATTACATATGCTTAAAGAACAATTAAAATTATATTTATATTAACAATTATAATTACAGTTATGGAATGTTTGAAAATATAATAATTATTATACATAATTATAAAAGTATTATAATTTCACAATTATACTTAAATAATATTTCAAAAACTAAATATCTAAGTGAAGAAAATCACAGAAGTATTTAACTAAACTAAGCACAAATAACTGACTAATATCAATTACTTAATGACTAATATTAATATATTAAAATCTTAAAAACTAAGAAGAAACTACAAGCACAGGAGCACGCAATGAAATTACAAATTTAGAAGGAATGACAAATAATACAAAAATTTAAAGGGTTAAGAAAAAAACAAATAATTTGTTAAAAAGTACAAATACTTCACAAACAAAAAAGTCCTAAAAACATAAAATATATATATTGATATCAAAATTGAGAGAAATTCAAATTCCTAGGATTAAAACTCATTTATGAGACATTGTTCTTTATTAATTCTGCATGTAATAGTTATTTCGCTATCTAATGAATTAATAGTAAAGTTGCATTTAACAAAACCTTCGAATAGTTTCTGTACGAGTGTTTTATAACATTACATTTAGCCATGTTCCATCATGAAAACATTATCATTGAAATTGCCATAAAAGATCAACAAAGTGTTTACAATGAACAGAATAATGTTTTATGCACATACAATTGTTTATGAATCAAAAGATAAAAGCAATATTTTTGATTCCCAAGGTCGGTAACAAATATATCTTGAATTTAAACATTATATTGGGATGTTACACAAGTTTTATTTGAAGAATTTTATAATACTAATCTTCAATCAGAATACATTAAAATATTATGTATGGTATAGACTCTCTTTATGAGTGTTTACATTTGCTAATGTAATAGATAATCTTATTAAATATAACAATGAACTTACGTTGATGAACATTTAAACCAATACTAGTTTACTTTATAAGTGTTTACATTTGCTAATGTAATAGATAATCTTATTAAATATAACAATGAACTTACGTTGATGAACATTTAAACCATACTAGCTGAATAACTGTTTTGCAACTTCAACAATATGAGATTCAATCCTATCATATAACAATTCCGAAGATAATGGTATTTCATCAAACATCAAAACACAGTATCTGCTACTAATACTTTTTAAAAGAAATAGCTGAACTTAATGTTTTAAATAGACACTCATAAATACCGCTATATACTTGCATCTCTGAATCGGGCCGGCCGTGGTCCCGTGGTAAGAACGTGGGCTAGTAAATCCTAGTCCCGGGTTCGAATCCAACTTCGGTCGGATCGGTATCAAAGCAGCTTGATACCAAAATCATAGATTTCAAATACGATTTCAAGTGAAAATGGCCTTTCGTGGGCATAGCTGTAGTGGCAACATGCCACTTGGAAGTAAAGAGGTACTAAGATTGTATCACTTTGAAATACATAGAAGTCGAGTTGTATCCCTATACAACAAGAAAATGTAAGAGCTCTCTGACATCGTGCAACCATGATTTGAGTGCATTTTCAACTCAACCCACGGACCTGCCCTTGGAAGAAATAGTAAAGAAAAAGTAAAATATATGTAGTATGTAAGATAAGAAAAAGGAAAAATAATTAGTAATAAAGTTAAAAAAAAAAAAATGCAACTCTCTCAATGTTTGAGGACATGGCAAAATAAATATTTGTCTCCAAAAATAGTAGACCTTTGGAGACTTTTTGTACGACTTATTCCTTAAATTATTGCATTGTTTATGAATCCTTCTTGTCATTACATATTGCATTCCTTGGTTGTCAAAAGTACTCCTGCGCTTTGTTCGTGCATTTTGCAGCAATTTGCAGGTACCCCCAAGATACCTATTCAATATAATAACATGTTGACATATCTTGATTATATATAATTATTGCTGCAATTATTATTAAAAAATACCTTTGCGGAAACTTGTATTGGAATAGCTAAATATTTTAACCCGCACTTGACACTTTTTTGGGTACTATAAAAACACTTTGCCATATTAAATTTCACAAATGTTCACTTAAACAAAATTAATTAATTAGAAACAACACGAGTTCAAAAAGTTAGGTTATTCGTACAGCCATACAGCGATCAAATACTTGACAGCCACTTGCATGAACCACGAACAATTTGTAGTTGAAATTGAGTGCACATGAGCCATCTGTTTTTTAAAATTGAAACTACTCAGGACCAAAACAGTGCAACGCGCATTTGTTCGAAGATAACTCCCCATGGTACTAGACATCCGGACGACAAACCACATGGTGGAACAGCCATCATAATAAAGTCTAAAATCAAACATTCTTTGTTAGATCCACACTGCAATGAGTTTCTACAAGCCACGAACATTTCTATTGATTTTCCTCAAAATAGAATCACAATTTCTGCCATTTACTGCCCTCCAAAACATAAAATACTTAAACAATACTTTGACATTTTTTTCAGTGCTCTAGGAAATAAGTTTATTGTTGGAGGTGACTATAATGCAAAACATCCATACTGGGGATCAAGACTTACCAATCCTAGAGGACGTGAACTCTACAGCTCCATGCTCACTAACAATTTAATACCGATCTCAACCGGTGAACCAACTTATTAGCCGAGCGACCCTAACAGAATTCCGGATCTGTTAGACTTCTACATAACCAAAGAAATAACAATCAGTAACATGAAACCTCAAAATAGCCTAGAAATGAGCTCTGACCACTCTCCTGTTATACTAACCATTTTTTTGTAAACAACCACCGATTATCATAAAACCTTACCTGACCAACAAATTCATGGACTGGAACAAATTTAGAGAACTGCTCGATACCAACTTAAATTGTAATATGTTATTAAAGTCAGAAAACGACATGAATAACGCGGTAAATCATCTCACCGAAGCACTACATCATTCGGCACTAAATAGCACTCCTTCAATTACAACCAGTAATAAACTCAACTGTCCTCTGTACATCAAACAACATATTGCGATTAAAAGAAGACTCCAAAAAATATGGTAAACATCAAGATCTCCTCAAGATAAAACAAGATTGAACAGCGCCTGTAAAGAAGTAAAAAGATTACTGAAAGAATACAACAACAATTTACTTGAAAAAGAATCAAAGACCTGACTCCATATGGAAAGCTATTAAACATTTCAAACAACCTATACTCCCAGTAACTCCTATTAGAAAAAATGATAACTCCTGGGCAAAAAGTCATCAAGAAAAGGTCGATTTATTTGCTGATTTCTTCGAAAATGTATTTCAACCATTTCCGCAAAACTACTCCCAAGAGGAGCAAACCACTGAAGAAATACAGTTTGAAAACTTTTCCAACCAAGAGTGTACTCAAATCCGCTTCCTGGCATCGGAAGTCAAACATGAAATTCCAGTCTCAAGATCAGGTAAATCTCCTGGCCATCATCTTATATCAATCCAAATACTGAAACAGCTCCCACCAAAAACTCTGAGGTACATAACAATTCTGTTCAACTCTCTCCTAAGATTAAAATTGTTTCCTAAGGCGTGGAAAATAGCTAAAGTAATTCTAATTGCCAAAACAGACAAGGATCCTTGTCTTCTGAAGTCATACCGACCAATAAGTTTACTTTCAACCCTCTGCAAAATATTTGAGAAACTTCTGCTCAAAAAAGTTCTAACAATACTCCATGACAAATCTATAATCCCGGACTATCAATTTGGTTTCAGAAAGCTACATTCCACCATAGAACAAACACACAGAATCGTCGAACAGATAAATGCTACTCTACATGAAAAGAAGTACTGCTCAGCCTGTTTCCTTGATATATCCCCAGCCTTTGACAAGGTTTGGCATGCCGGACTACTTCATAAATTAAAGAATATTCTACCTGGACAATTAACTTTAATATTAAAATCCTATCATACTGAGAGGAAATTCTCAGAATCCCTCAGAAACATTAACTCTGGCGTTCCCCAAGGTAGCGTGCTAGGTCCTGTTTTATTCCTCATATTTACCTATGACATGCCAACTTACCCAGACACTGAAATTGCTACGTTTGCAGATGACATATGCATTCTATCCAAGCATGAAGACCCTAAAATAGCATCCGAACTTCTGCAGCGTCACATTCTAATGATTGAAACTTGGCACAAAATCTGGAGATTAAGAATCAACAACCAAAAATCAGTCCATATCACTTTCACACTGAGGAAAGATACTTGCCCACCGATATTTATTAATGGAGAACAGATACCACAAGCCGTTAAATACCTGGGTATATATCTAGAAAGGAAACTTAATTGGAAAACATACATTCAGAAGAAAAGAAAACAACTGGAAGAAAAATTCAAGAGCCTTTATTGGCTACTAGGAAGAAAATCTCAACTATCGACATAGAGCAAACTATTGTGATGTGATCTATAAAGTTATCCTAAAACCCATATGGACTTACGGAATTGCACTTTGGGGGACAGCATTTAAGAGCAACACAAAAATTATTCAAAAGTTTCAAAATAAGATACTAAGGATCATCCTGAACGCCCCAAAATATGTACCGGTATGGCTGCTCCACCACAAGAAATTGCAAGATACGCCATCAAACACAGTCACCGACTGGAGAACCATCGCAACGGGCTCGCCAAAGCACTCATCTCAGCAAACTACACCAAAAGATCAAAAAGGAAAACGCCTTTAGACCTAACTGGCATTCCAAGTCAATCTAGATCATAATCTTTTCTTAAATTAGGAAACCTCTACATTCAAATATTGTTGTTAAAAAACTTCTAACTTTACTTGTTTTTGAGATATTGACAGTGGATCTTTTTGCCCACGAACTTTTAAGCTCCGCTCTCCCCTAATGTTTTTTTCGACTATACGTTCATTTTTCGCCAGAAGCGAAATTATAAAATATTTTTCAACCAAAAAACAATAAGATTGTCATTCGAAAGTGACAAATGAGTACAAGTCTTTGAGGTCCACGTCGTGAAAAGCGCGACTCGCGCTTGAAAATATTTAATATCTCTCGATGTAACAAAACCTCCAACAAATTGTAAAAAAAATTATGTTGCAGAGAAAAAAAGAAAATATATGTTTTTTTTGGATCGATTCAATTCGGGTAAAAGCCGAGTAAAACCTTTGTAAATATTTAAGGGTTGTTATTGTTAAGAAAATTGCAAAAACAAAAAAAAATTTTTAATCATTACAAAGTTCACTTCAATATGAGTGTAATAAAAAAAAATAATACTGATCGGATCAGCGCATCCGGAGATAATTAATTTACCGCAGATGATGTTCATAGAAATTGAGCAAAAAATCCATATTTCAATCGTAAATATTTACGTAAAAAAATTTTTTTCAGCAAAATCCTGAAATACGTGTCAAATGATTTTATGAATTGTATCTGTAAACAAATTTTTAAACAATTCTAAAATGACAAGGTTAATTAGTGTCCGGTTTGTAAAAGAATGACCCATATATATATATATATATATATATATATATATATATATATATATATATATATATATATATATATATACTAGTTGAAATTTATTCTCATGCAGTAGTTTATATTATCGATACAATCAACGAGCGTGTTTTGGTTCTAAAAATGAAAATAACGAAATAAAATTTATTCAAAAGATTTGATTGACTCGTTCCAGCGGATGCATGAATCGCATATAAGTCATCAAAATTACGTCAAATATATTTAAAATCTCGAGGTTTTCACTAACCTTACGAGTGTTGGGGTTTTTCCTACCCTGATTAATTAATTATTTGTCAGATACCTATTGTTTCATTGAACAATTTAATATTAGGCTATCTGAAATGAAGGATTGGCACTATCGCCTAAAAAGTGGCACAATGGCTACACTAAATCCTTTAGGCATTACGCCCTAATACTGGCATTTAAAGCCACTGAAATGTTATGAGTTGTTGTTGTGGGTGTTGATTGGATTGGGTTGGGTTCCAATTGTAGATTGATCCACTCTCCAATGGGGTGCTAGATCAGTCCAACCTTTTCTGGTGTCGTGGGCAGAGCTTATAGTTATAATATAAAATAACAACACTGGTAAGAGTCTCCTCAGAACCGTGAGCACTTTATATTGGTATAGGCTGAAAGATGTCTTTACGCAAAGTAGAATACAAACACTGAATCTAATTTGGACTATAACTTTATTAAATCTTTAATAACTTCACATCACAAACTAGCATAGATTCGTGCTAAGACATACTCTCTAATCTCTCCTAAGACATCACTAGCTAGAGTCTCGACTAAGACATCACTAGGCTAGACTTTTGACTAAGACATCACTCGTTTATACAAATAATTTTGACTCTTTATATATTGTATTATACGTGAGAAATTCGGGATGGCGCACTTCCGCATTCATACGAAGATCTTGGACTTTGATCAACATTGAACAATGAATTCATATTTTTATTAAAAGCACGTATGATCATGTTATTATAGAACACGCCACCCCTAAAGAATATTGTTAGTCCTCTAACAATTGAAAAGAAAAAAAAAACAAAGAAATTACAATTTATTTGGGATTCCTCCCCTCTAAAACAATTTATCGTCCTCGATAAATGAAAAATAGTAATCTATGATTCAATTGATTATAGCAAAAGAGAGAAAAATTTGAAAATTTGCAAAATATGAAAAAGTAAAAGTATAAAATTTTGTAGTATGTCTGCAATATAATAATTAGATAACAATTCTGATGATAATATAAATAAAAGAAATTAACATCAACCTTTTTTTTTTTTTTTTTTAAAAAATCTAATATTGTTGTAACATTTTGCTGCATATTGTGATTTTTAATAGTTCATTAAAATTATTTTGATTTAGCTTCAGCAGTTTGTTTAATTTCAAAAGTAGGATTTTGATAATACAGCAAAATATTATAAACAATAATTAGTTAAATTATTCGGATATTCTTATTGGATACAGTATGCAATCTAATACCATATGAATTCGCATAGTTGCATAACTTGTGTGACTGCTTTAAAATGATTAGTAGACAAAAGCGAAGTTGTGACCTATTTGATTTATATACATCAATAAAACTTCTAAAAATTTATGTGATAAAATTAATTATTTGATCCATTATCACTATCATTAATTGGTCTATTTGCATAAGAATATTAACAAGGTGCAAGATCTCTCTTTCTTTTCACAAATTTAATATTATAATAAATTGTTTAATTTTGTATGATAATTTATTTATTTGATTCGAGTTTAAAATATGATCAAAATACTCTGTGTCAGATTCAGTTCAATATTTTTAATAGGATGTTTAAAAATCGCGCGATTATTTCTAACTGAATTCTAACTATATGAGAATCATGTATCAATCTTCGAAACTTTTTAAAAAAAATAGCTTGCACACTTGTTGCCATTCTAATGCATTACATTTAGATAGAAATGGCAGATAGTGATAATTCGTCAGGTAATCTAATAATTTTGTGTTGTCACATACTTCTACATTAATACATTTCTGTAGGCCCTCTTGATTTTAACTTTTATTTTCAAATTTTTATTTTGAACATTCTAAATGTACAATATAAAAATATTAAATTGAAATTATCATGTTTAGAATGTCAATATTAATAAAAAATGAGTGGCCATTCAATTTCAGAATAATTGATACAAATATATTATTATATATATTTTTTCTATATTTTGTTTCCATGTGAATTATTGACACTACTCATCAAATTACTTTTGTTATAAGTGAATAAATAATTAAAGGTGATAAAAATTCTATTTTTGTTGTTGGTCTTATTATATTTGAACGCTCGAAATTCATAGTTATTTATTATCAATTAAATGCATAATCACGAGTGTATTAAAATTTTTGAAGAATAATTCAATAAACCAAAAAGTAAAATTTCAAATTATTGGTAATATAATTGATATAAATATGCTGAAAGTTAGAAATATACTCAAATTTTCAGATAATTACAGAAACAAAGTTTTTGTATAAACGTCAAGATTCATAAAAATTCAAAAGTTCGCAAAAATAAATCATAATTAAATTAAGTTAATTAATATTTTGAAATTTGTATCGTTCATGTTACATGATATGATGAATCTTCTTACAATATGTTACCCAATTGATCGAATGTACAATCATGTACAATTATATAAATTTAGCTAGAATTTACTCAAGCATTTAGATACCGTTAATAATAAAAAAAAAAGTAAAATAATGGGATTACTATATTTAGAAGGGTAATTTTGCAATTTATTGCACAGACTTTACCTTTGAGCCTTAATAGTCATCAAAAGCCAAATTTTAAACTACATTATCCTGAACTGCGATATCTACGACGTTGGCGTTAGACCGCTCAAAAGCCGGGTTACTAACTTTATCAACGTAAAAAAATGATTCGCGATTGCAGGGAATAAATATTAATTGAATTGAAAATAGTATCATTCGGAACTGCGATATCGTCTGTTTTGGCGTTAGACCGCTCGAAAGCCAGGTTACTAACTTTTACATAAAATGATACGCGAAGTTCAAAGAATGAATGCTAGATGAAGATGACCCTTTTTCTTTTTACCCTTCGCAGATTTCTAAATGAAATTCTGTATCTATAAAATTCAAATTCTTCTTGCTCTTGAAAAAAAAAACTTGTTGAAAAAAATCTGCTTAAATAGTGAATAAAATGAAGTTACTACATCATAAGCGTGTCTCGTTAAAATTTGAAACCGAATGTTACCTGATATTTCTTTACTCAAGTTTCAAAATAGAAATACGATAAAGCTTGTTATGCTATTAACGCAAATAAACGAAATTAGTGTGAACAATTATAAAAATTTCAATTAGGAAAAATATTATTATTTTCAATTTACGCAAATAATAGAAAACAAATTTACTCAATCGCTTACTAATTTTCAAAATAAAATTTATTATATTTGTAGAGAAAATTTAGGAAATATTTTTTGGTCAATATAGCACCAACAAATTGAATTGAATTTAAAATGAAATCATTTAGTATCAATAATTCAAACATGGACTATTTTCCTATTTTTTTTTTCAATTTATAATTCTGTTCTATGGGGATAGTTACATTGCTATTATTGACATTAATTTAAATTTATCCCCTTCATTTCTGTAACATTTTGTGGTATGGGCAGTTGATTAAATTTAATTATTATTGAAATTTGCATATTCAAGTTCAATTATTTTCACACCAAACTTCAAAGTTCATTTAATGTAATATTCAAGATTAAAATTTCATTCTTATGTAATATTTTTAAAATTATTTCTAAATTCAACATTTAAATTAAATTCAACATTTGGAAATTATTCTCATGCAAGATTTAATAATATCGATAAAATCAACGAGCGTGTTTTGGTCCTAAAAATGAAAATAACGAAATAAATTTATTTTGAAAGATTTTATTGACTCGTTCCCGCGGATTCATGAGTCTCTTATAAGTCATCATAATTACGTCAAATATATTTAAGATCTCGCGGTTTTCACTAACCTTACGAGTCTCCATTCGGGTTTTTCCTACCCTGATTAATTATTTATTTGTCAGATACCTATTGTTTCTTTTGAACAATTTAATATTAGGCTATCTGAAATGAAGGATTGGCACTATCGCCTGAAAAGTGGCACAATGGCTACACTAAATCCTTTAGGCCTTTCGCCTTTATACTGGCATTTAAAGCCATATTAAAAATCGCGACGTTATGAAAGATCAACAGATATAAATTTACTCTTGATTGGATACTCAAAGTCATTAACTAGAGTCACTAACTTTTCAATATTACTTTCTGCGTCTTTTATATTATTACTTGATGACTTTGTTACTAATCTTTACAATTACTTTACTATGAAATATTTCTGTTATGAAATTCGGACCTGGAAATGCTCGTAATTGTTTTTGTTAAAAAATGCTTAGTTAACAATATTTGCTTGAACTTAACCTTGATGGTTATATGAAGTCAACAAAATAATAGTGGTGTGAACAATAATCGAACTACCCATTGTTACAAAAATGTTACCCAAGTACAACCAAAATCCTAATACTTAAAAAAAATATTCAAATTGACAAAATATTATTATTTATATTCTAATTGACAACCAAAATCTTAAAAAAAAAAATTGAAGACTATGATGTTCTGGTCTGGATGTGTAGTTTTGCCAAAAGAAGGATTGGTTTTTCTTATTTGGGGAGTGAGCCTTAATCGAGAAGTCTGCGTCGATTTGGGGAGAGTATGTCCTTGTCCCTCTGCGTAGAGTCGCCTTTCTCACGGTGTTATTTGGTATGCCGCCACCTTTAATGCCTCTGATACTTCGTGCCAGTCCTGATCCTGTTTTTTTTCAGATGTTGCTGCAGCGCCGGATGCAAAATTTCTGCTACTCAGCTTCTTGCTCGACACTCACAGCACACTCAACACTGCACTTCACCACGAGGTAAAACCACCGCTTGACACCATGAAATGTTATGAGTTGTTGTTGTGGGTGTTGATTGGATTGGGTTGGGTTCCAATTGTAGATTGATCCACTCTCCAATGGGGTGCTAGATCAGTCCAACCTTTTCTGGTGTCGTGGGCAGAGCTTATAGTTATAATATAAAATAACAACACTGGTAAGAGTCTCCTCAGAACCGTGAGCACTTTATATTGGTATAGGCTGAAAGATGTCTTTACGCAAAGTAGAATACAAACACTGAATCTAATTTGGACTATAACTTTATTAAATCTTTAATAACTTCACATCACAAACTAGCATAGATTCGTGCTAAGACATACTCTCTAATCTCTCCTAAGACATCACTAGCTAGAGTCTCGACTAAGACAACACTAGGCTAGACTTTTGACTAAGACATCACTCGTTTATACAAATAATTTTGACTCTTTATATATTGTATTATACGTGAGAAATTCGGGATGGCGCACTTCCGCATTCATACGAAGATCTTGGACTTTGATCAACATTGAACAATGAATTCATATTTTTATTAAAAGCACGTATGATCATGTTATTACAGCACGACGTTATAAAAAGATTTACAGAAGTAAATTGGAAACTCAAAGTCATAACTAGAGTCACTTACTTTTCAATATTACTTTCTGAGTCTTTTATATTATTACTTGATGACTTTATTACTAATCTTTACAATTATTTTACTTTGCCATATATCTAAACATATGAAATTCGGACCTGGCAATGCTCGTAATTGTTTTTGATAAAAAAATGTTTAGCTAATAATACTTGCTTGAACTTAACCTTGACGGATATGTGAACTCAACAAAATAATAGTGGTGTAAATAATAATCGAACTGCCCATTGTTACGGAAATGTTGCCCAAGTATAACCAAAATCCTAATACTTAAAAAAAATATTCAAATTGACAAAATATTATTATTTATATTCTAATTGACAAACAAAATCTTAAAAAAATGACGACTATGATGTTCTGATCTGGATGTTTAGTTGTTGCCAAAAAAAGGATTGGTTTTTCTTACTTGGGGAGTGAGCCTTAATCGGGAAGTCTGCGTCGATTTGCGTTGATCTGTCTGCGTAGTTCTTACCATTTTTATCTTGGTAAAGCTGCCACCTTTAATGCCTTTAGTTCCTCGTGCTAGTCCTTATCTTGCTGCTTGCTGGATGCTCCGCTTACTTGGCTGAGTCTGCAGCCTCTGGGTGCAAAGACTACTTGATCCAGGCTTCACTTAACACAATTCACAAAACTAACACTTCACTATCAGGAAATCCCACCGCTGCCAAACATGATATGACATATGTTGTTAGGGGGTATTGGTATGGGTTGCGTTCCAATGTGGGGTTGATCCACACTCCAGATTAGTGGTAACTATAGGTAGATTCTTGATCCAATTGAGTAAAAAATCCGTCCAACCCTTTCTTGGTGCCTTTGGTGGAGCAGTAGGAGTAAGTTTGAGTTACTGGTTTGTTAAATAGGTCTCTTCGGAATCGTGAGCATTCTATCTATTTTATTACTGGCACCTACACAGGTTTTACATTTTTCTCTTCGAGATGTAAAACATTTACATGTTGTGCACTTTTTAATTATATTACTACTTCTATTATTTATAGGCCAATACTTCTTTCATATATTCATCAGTATGGCTTGAATGTCAGCATGCAATATTCCAATGTGCTTCTGTTGTAACGTCAAGTGTCTCATATGATGTCTATTAAGAATTATCCGATGTTTCTGTACATATGATATCAGTGATTGGCCTAGTCTTCCACCTACTCGTAAAAGTCCTCCCGCATCAATAAAAAGATTTAAGGGGGAGACTATTTTAACTTTCAAATCTTCAAAGTCGAGTGATGATCCTTGCTCATTGTTCGAAGTTCTTTTGGTTTCTTCATCTTTATCCATTTTTATTTGTCTGTACATCTTTACAATATCGCTTATAAAAACGTGCTTCCAACAGCAAAATATGATTAAAATAGAAAATAAAAATAGTTCTTGTTGCAATTTTGATCCAGTATGCAGTGTATCATTCAGCACAACCCCAGTTGAACTTTTTGCAGGCCCATCAAAAACAATTCGCAACTTCGTTGAGCCCCATTGCTTGATAACTGGGTGGTGTGGTAAATAATAATGTGGATGATTAAGTTCTGCTATTGGTACTGGTACTGCAGGTCCTAATTTTAAATATTCGTTCATAAATTCTGAATAGGCTATTTTTAGGTCTTCATTTCTTTTAAACCGCTTTTCTAAGTTTATAAGGCGAGATGTTGCAATCTTCTCTGACCCATGGATTATTGGTTCTAACACTTCTTCCAAATGCCAGAACTTGGTGATGGCTTCATGCATTTGTACGTTTGATAGGAATCCAATACAATTTGAATTTGTTTGCTGCTTGTATGCACCAGATAGTACCCATCCAAACAAGCTGTAAAGTTGGTAAGTTGTATCCTATCCTAATTACATTTTTCTGCAAAATTTCGAAGAATTGTTCGACTCCAATTAACATTTGAATTAGGCCAGGCTTCGCTATCATAAACAAAAGCACAGGCCGTTGCAGCAACCTACTACGAGTACGACGCAGAGATTGGATAGCAAAACCACGAGGTATTTATAAACCATCTTGAGTGTTTTTAAAACTTATGTATGTTTAATAATAGCCTAGGGGATAGGTAAAATAATATTCGGGTTATATAGCATCCATAACACGCGGTCATATTTCGGGTATATAGCACAGAATCAATCAACAGAGTACATTCAAGGTGATATTTATTTGGTTAGTTTTAATAGCAACCAATTGAAAATATTCGACGAAGACTCTTGCATTATATTTCATACGAAAAAGTGATATTTTGGGTCAGTTTATTGACGGCCATTAAAAATAACACAAAACAAATATATTTAACAAGATGGAAGTCGCAGCTTTGATTAATCAAAGGGCGGAAATAAAATCTAAAATGATTATTATCCAAAAATATATAATAAATTTCAAATCCGGCGATAGTATTCTAGGGCTAATTTATCGCAAAGAAAAGCTAATAAAAAATTTCAAACAGCTGGAGAAAACTAATAGAAAATTAAGTTTGCTACAACCAGGGCAACATGCCTAAGAGTTCGAAATATTGTTCAATTTGCATTTTGATGTTTTGACTAACACAGAGGAACATTTAGGGACCAAAGCAACACTGCACTTAGGACGTAGGCCTGACTTAGACCCAGACATCGTTACAAGATTAGATGATGATTTTGATTATTCAGATCCAGAGAGTATATTCGATGACACAGATTTTGAATGTTCTGATTGTGAATTTTATGAATCTGAATATGAAGATGAACTGGAAGATAAGGTGGAATCTTTTAACAGTAGTAATATTTCATTTGAAGATGAAGTAGGATATTTAATGAGCAGCAGTTTTATGAGAAGAAACGAGCAGTCATCCGTTCTTGAATCTAGAATTGAAAAGATGTATGATTATTGTAATGATACCGAAATTGGTACGCTGAATAAGGAAAAAATTGGAAAATATTTATATAATGTTTTACTTCAGTATGCAAAAGAATTTGAACAGAGTCAAATTAAAACCAAATTGGATTACGGAACAAGATTAGGGTTTAGCTGGAGAAATGGGTGAACCGCCATCACTATTCCAATTCTACACCTTTTTAGAGCACCGGGCAAGTGCTTTGAAAACTGCAGCTAAATCGAGTAACACTAAAAGAACTGGAAGCAAGAACAAAATTATTAATGTTGTCACTCAAATACCCAGCAAATCAAAAAATATACGTCTTTTGTCATCAAAATCATATTTTTTATATTTATGTTTTAAATTTAAGAAGAACAGCTTAGCAAAGAAAAACGACTTCCTGAAGAGCTCAAATTATTGTGAACTGGAACCAGCACATCCGTTGAAGCCATGTAAATATAAATTACTTTGCAAAATTTGTGACAGGGATCACCATACATCATTACACGTGGAACAAACAGCCGAGACTCCGGACAAGAAAAGCACTGCAAATGTTATGTTTTCGCAGCAAGACAACACAACTAATGTACTGCTAGCTACAATTGCAATTACTATTATGAATGCACAAAATAGACCACATATTGTATGGGTTCTGCTAGACAGCGAATCACAAGTGAATTTAATAACGAGGGATCTAGCGCACAAATTAGTTCTCCCTCTGAATGGTTATGTAAATACATTGAAGGTATTACAAGGAGGATTATTGACTAGTTATAACACTATGGCAGTAGAAATTAAATCCAATATCTCTGCATTTTCAAGAAGGATCAACTGCATAGTAATGGGCAACATAACAAGTGATCTACCGACATCAAAAATCAATATTGAAAACTGGAAAATTCCTAAAGGAGTGCTTTTAGGTGGCACAATGTTTGCAAGTCCTGGTCCAATTCAAATGTTAATTGGAGTCGAACTATTCTTCAAAATTTTGCAGAAAAATGTAATTAGATTGAATGTAAGACACAACTTACCAATTTTAAGAAACAGCTTGTTTGGATGGGTACTATCTGGTGCATACAAGCAGCAAACAAATTCAAATTGTATTGGATTCCTATCAAACGTACAAATGCATGAAGCCATCACCAAGTTCTGGCATTTGGAAGAAGTGTTAGAACCAACAATCCATGGGTCAGAGAAGATTGCAACATCTCGCCTTATAAACTTAGAAAAGCGGTTTAAAAGAAATGAAGACCTAAAAATAGCCTATTCAGAATTTATGAACGAATATTTAGAATTAGGACCTGCAGTACCAGTACCAATAGCAGAACTTAATCATCCACATTATTATTTACCACACCACCCAGTTATCAAGCAATGGGGCTCAACGAAGTTGCGAATTGTTTTTGATGCTGCTGCAAAAAGTTCAACTGGGGTTGTGCTGAATGATACACTGCATACTGGATCAAAATTGCAGCAAGAACTAATATCTATTTTAATCAGATTTTGCTGTTGGAAGCACGTTTTTATAAGCGATATTGTAAAGATGTACAGACAAATAAAAATGGATAAAGATGAAGAAACCAAAAGAACTTCGAACAATGAGCAAGGATCATCACTTGACTTTGAAGATTTGAAAGTTAAAATAGTCTCTCCCTTAAATCTCTTTATTGATGCGGGAGGACTTTTACGAGTAGGTGGAAGACTAGGCCAATCACTGATATCATATGTACAGAAACATCGGATAATTCTGAATAGACATCATATGAGACACTTGACGTTACAACAGAAGCACATTGGAATATTGCATGCTGACATTCAAGCCATACTGATGAATATATGAAAGAAGTATTGGCCTATAAATAATAGAAGTAGTAATATAATTAAAAAGTGCACAACATGTAAATGTTTTACATCTCGAAGAGAAAAATGTAAAACCTGTGTAGGTGTCAGTAATAAAACAGATAGAATGCTCACGATTCCGTAGAGACCTATTTAACAAACCAGTAACTCAAACTTACTCCTACTGCTCGACCAAAGGCATCAAGAAAGGGTTGGACGGATTTTTTACTCAATTGGATCAAGGATCTACCTGTAGTTACCACTAATCTGGAGTGTGGATCAACCCGACATTGGAACGCAACCCATACCAATACCCCCTAACAACATATGTCATATCACGTTTGGCAGCGGTGGGATTTCCTTATAGTGAAGTGTTAATTTTGTGAATTGTGATAAGTGAAGCCTGGATCAAGTTTTCTTTGCACCCAGAGGCTGCAGACTCAGCAAAGTAAGCGGAGCATCCAGCAAGCAGCAAGATAAGGACTAGCACGAGGAACTAAAGGCATTAAAGGTGGCAGCTTTACCAAGATAAACATCGTAAGAACTACGCAGACAGATCAACGCAAATCGACGCAGACTTCCCGATTAAGGCTCACTCCCCAAGTAAGAAAAACCAATCCTTCTTTTGGCAACAACTACACATCCAGATCAGAACATCATAGTCGTCATTTTTTTTTAAGATTTTGTTTGTCAATTAGAATATAAATAATAATATTTTGTCAATTTGAATATTTTTTTTAAGTATTAAAATTTTGGTTATACTTGGGTAACATTTCCGTAACAATGGGCAGTTCGATTATTATTTACACCACTATTATTTTGTTGACTTCACATATCCGTCAAGGTTAAGTTCAAGCAAATATTGTTAGCTAAACATTTTTTTATCAAAAACGATTACGAGCATTGCCAGGTCCAAATTTCATATGTTTATAAATGTGTCAAAGTAAAATAATTGTAAAGATTAGTAACAAAGTCATCAAGTAATAATATAAAAGACTCAGAAAGTAATATTGAAAAGTGAGTGACTCTAGTTAATAACTTTGAGTTTCCAATTCACTTCTGTAAATCTTTTTATAACGTCGTGATTTTTATTGTGGCTTTAAATGCCAGTATTAGGGCGAAATGCCTAAAGGATTTAGTGTAGCCATTGTGCCACTTTTCAGGCGATAGTGCCAATCCTTCATTTCAGATAGCAAAATATTAAATTGTTCAATGTAACAATAGGTATCTGACAAATAATTAATTAATCAGAGTAGGAAAAACCCGAATACTCGTAAGGGTAGTGAAAACCTCTAGATTTTAAATATATCTGACGTAATTTTGATGACTTATATGAGATTCATATAATTCCAACGCATCATAGTGTTTTGTTTATTTTAATTTTGTTTGTCAATTTTTTTTAAATTAGAGAATAAATTAAATTTTAGTCTGAATCAACGCAGTATCTTTATCTAAATATACATTTTTTTTATATAAATATTTGATTTTTTACATTTGCATTTAATTGAAAAATAGTGAATGTCAATTTCATATATCCAATATGCACTAAATTTATAAATGTCAAAATATTTCCTTCTTGGTCCAAAATTAATATAATATGATAATATTTATTTTACAATAATGTTTTGTATCTATAATTTGCTTGGCAATATTGCCTATAACATCCCAGACAGCACAAGACATGCCAGGGAATGTCCCACTTGTCCTCACAATCTCCTAATATCGCGATATCCTATGAATATCCTATGAATATGCAATGGGACGTCTCAAAACCAAAGGACTCGAGCAGGTATAACGCACGGGTTCCCGAACATGTCGCTCTCGTACGCGCACGGCTTGAGACCTCTAATCCTCTAAACGTATATGTTTGTCCCTTTCTCTTTCGTCGCGTTGGTTTTGCGTCCTTTAAGGTTAAGCTAAGCGTCATCAAACAGACGCTATACGAGTATGTGGAATCATCATAGTTTTTGAGTAATTGAGTAATAATAGTGAAAATTTTATTTGTTTTATATAATTATATGAGCGTGTGTTATAAATAATTAATATTATTTATCAAAATACTCTAAAATTAAGTAATAATAGTGGAAATTTTATGTGTTCTATATAATTATATGTGCGTGTGTGTTATAAATATTGCAGCAACATATTGAAAGGGGGGCAGATATAAACGATGGTAATTAAAGCTTTCTGTGTACTGTTATTTGAAATACTATGTTACTAGTACAAATAGAATTTTTAATTTAATGCTGACATTTCTACCCTGCCAGCTTATCCAGCAGCCATGCCTAATTTTGTATCAAATGCTGTGTTTGAAAGAGAATTAACAAAGAAGAAATGCTCTCCACTATGTTTGTTGGAGGAGCTTCAACTTATGGAGGCTATTCTTCTGAGCAAAGATATCAAAATACAATTGGTAATCAAAAGTTTATATAGATTTATTTTTATTTGTTAACTTTATCATATACTAAACAAACTTTCTCTTTATATTCTGTATTTAGTCATCAGAGTCGAGC
Source organism: Ctenocephalides felis (assembly GCF_003426905.1). Taxonomy (NCBI): domain Eukaryota; kingdom Metazoa; phylum Arthropoda; class Insecta; order Siphonaptera; family Pulicidae; genus Ctenocephalides; species Ctenocephalides felis. The sequence goes on from NW_020538040.1 coordinate 114,082,712, forward strand.
TATGAAAATCCATTTTTGATGATGGTTTGGACAAAGAATTTTGCTAGGGACGAGGAAAGGGCAAAAATAAATTTTGTGATCTAGTGCCTTGCGATGTCATCACAGGTAATTTATATATCTTATACTTATGATGTGTTGTAAATTATGAATTAAACTAATATATAATTAATTCCAGGAATTGCTTTGAAAAATTTGCCGCATGAGTCATAGTTTACTGTTTCAGAGGCTGCAAAAAGCTGGCTGCGACGTGCCAATAAATATTATACAAGGTATTTTTGTGAGATGTGTACTATATGTTTTTCCTATTGACAAAAAAATCATGATTATTGACTGGTTAGTTGTATCAATGTTAGTGCAAAATTTGTGCTGTGTACACATTTTTAGATGTAAAAAACCAAGTTTAATATTCACTCGTAATGACATCAAATTGTGTCGATATATTTGGAATTAGAGATTATTTTATAAATCTCTGTCTATTTTGATTGATGTATCGCTCTTAAAGAACTTACTCATATATATATACATATATATGCATTTATTCATTTGTTTTCTATTTCAGGAGAGAAAATCAACCATGAACTAGGATTGAATGCCGAATTAATTATATTTTTAATATTGTAAAATAAGTTATTTTGAATTAAAGTTGTATATATTAAATTTTGTTATAAAATTATCTCAGGATTTTGTTATTTTGTAATAAAAGTTTACTTTGTGAAATTGTGTTCTTTTAATTCATTTAATTATAATTATTATCTAAAAAGTAAAAAACAATTCCATAATTATATCCTATTCATGTCCGGTTTATGTCCGGAATATCCCGCGCGGGATATCCTACAGAACGTCCCATAGGTGCGACATATTAACATGTTTCGGATAAGATGAGGATACGCGGGATATCCGTAAGGCTATCGCAGGGACAATGAATGTCCGCGCGTGGATATCCTGTGGACGTTTTCCAGGATGTCTTGTGTTGTCTGGGATAACCTGGAATAATTAATTTACTTGCTTCTTATTGAAGTAAGTCGTTAAACATTTTTTTGTGAAATGTCAAAATTTTGTTTATGATTAATTTTAAATTCAATATGCCGCTTTTTTATTGTGATCTCTGATCTATAATGTTTTGATGAAGTTTTGGTTTCCGAAATAATTTGGTAAGCTAATCAATTAAATCTAAATCGTAAATCTATTTATATAATTATTTTCATAAATACTGGCAAATGACATTTAATTTTTTTGCATGTCAACATTTATTCAAATTTTTAAGCATTGATTTTTAATTAGATTTAAAACTATAAACAGTGAATTTGAACATAGCATTTCATCAAATTTGGATTTAAATGTTGGATATTTCTATATATGTACATGTTTTTGAATTTTATTTTTTAAAATGTCAAATTTTTTTTCAAAAATTATATATCGAAATTTCCTTAAATTTTGACATTTGTCATTTTAGTGTTTTGTTTTTTTTTTGTCATTTTCTGTCAAAATTTTTAGAAATTTATAAAGATTATATATTTATATTTAAAATTTACTTCCTATAATCTGAGTTGGATATATATGCACACGATGAGCCAATAAAATTTAAAATCGGTTCAGTAGTTTGGGCGTCCATCGCGAACCAACATCGTGATACGAGATTTATATATATATATATACTCGTATATATATATATATATATATATATATATATATATATATATATATATATCTTATATATAAAATTCTTCTGTAACAACGTAAGTTCCATTAATCCTCCTAAACCATAATTCGGATTTTCATGAATCTTCCTGAAATTTGTTCGGGAAATTTTCTAGAATGTTTTGATTCATAGAAATATAGTTAGATTGTAGAAATAAATAGAAAAAATTACAAAAAACCGCTTATCATTGTTTGCCCTTGAAAATATTTGAAGCTTAGTTTGACATTAAAAACAATTGAAGACTACCATTTGCCAAACATTTCTATTCACTTATAGGCTAAGGCAATATTAAAATATAATAAATTCATGATTATAAATAAGGAAAATGTAATGTCTACATTATTAATGCCGAAAAGCAGTTTAGATGTGCCAAAAATTAAATTAATATAAGATGCAAATAATATAACATGCGTCTGACGCGCACGGCGAATCGTGTTCTCAACGTACGCGTGGTTCGTGGTTTGCTTTTGCTTGCAATAATTTTGTTTGCGTACTTTGCGAACAGATTCGCCGTACGAATTCGTGCAAAGTGACGAGCCATAAGTGATTGCGCTCAAAAATATTCAATTTGCAGTCGTTTTGCCTTACTATACTAAGTCACAATACAAAAAAAAATATTTAGAAGTTTCATTGTGTCAAAAATTCATATGTTTGTCATTGGGTACGGAATATTTACTCAATGGAGCTCTTTCGGTCCGAACTTTTTTTACTGTTTTCCATTTCGTTTGAATTTTGGAATTAAGCTCATCTTACTCTTAAGTTCAGAAGTATGACATTTGGGGGATGACATTTCTTTTCAGTGGTGTAATTTTACTTTTTTCAAAATAACGTTGGGTATCGATAAAAGAACTAGTTATAAGAGAAAAATGTTTAATAATATTTTTCAAAAAAGCAAATACTTTTCAAGTTACTGGCTACTGAAAATTTGTATCTTTTTTGCGTTTTTCATCATTTTTTGCTAATATCTTCAAAAAATATACATTTTAACGAAAATCATGTAATGAACAAAATTATATCAATTAAAATCTTAATAAATCGCTATTTTACAGTGTTTTAGGAACATTATTAGGCTAGATATGAAAATGGGTTTTTATAGTGCTCAAAATAAGCTTTAAAATGAGTACTTCTGCGTGTAAAATGAGTAAGCTATCTTGCAAATAAAAGACGCATATCATGTTTTTTCATTTAAATCAAATAGTTTTTCAGTGCCATTTCCACCAAATTTAAAAATAATCGTATTCCATCTAGAATTAACTTGGTTTAAGAGATCTTGATGGATTCTAGAAAATACCACAACTTTAGTACAAACGATTTTCAAAAAACTCATGATTTCATGAAAAAAAAACATTAAAAAACATCCAATTTCTCATTATAATATCTCTGAAAGAATACGTATAAAAGTATATATATATATATATATATATATATATATATATATATATATGAAAATTCGAGGTATTTTTCTGACTAATTATTGTTGTTTATTATTTTTCCATTACACAAATATTGATAGAGATATTAATTAAAGAGTGCGCGGCTGTCCAACAAGAGGTCTTTCGAGCCCTTTAACCCTTCGCCGTTTCACGATAAGAGAAGTTACGGTAAAATTTATGATAGAGAAAGTTGTAGCTCATTTAATCACCTTTAAAATAGTGTATTACAAGTTCTGATACAAACAGAATTAAAAGGGTAATAATCCAATTATGGCGGTGGATGGTGACGGAGTGCAAATTGTTTTCACTTCTGAACTTAAGATAAAGATTAGCCTATTTCCAAAATATCAAGTAAATTGGAGCACAGTAAAAAAATTCACAGAGCAATAATTTTGTTGATCGTAATATAACCCTTAAATGCAATAAAATAAATTGAGCTATTGGAAATAAATTTGTTCTATAAATTGCAGTGTATAATTTTTAATATACAATTTTATTGAACATTTTTTAATATTTGTTAAATGAATAATTAAAGTGTTAACTGTGGGAATTGAGAACAATCATTTTATTTGAAACAGTTCTACATTCAACATCACTCATATATTGGTGTAAATAGTAATTCAAAAAACAGTAATTATTATTTTTAACTAAGGAGTAAATATTAGTATAAAATATTGAAAAATTGTAGACGTGGATACAGAACAACGTCTGTCGGGTCAGCTAGTATATATATATATATATATATATATATATATATATATATATATATTGAACTGTAATTGTGTGGTTGTTGGATTACTCCTGTGATTATGGGAGGTTATTTGGTTGCTGTAGCAGAGCGGTTGATAAGATAAAACACTGGTTCTTGGTTGATCTTGATATTTTATTGTTTACCATTTTTTACAATTAAATAATTTGTTCGATAACCTCTTGGTTATCGATGATCAGAGACTACATTTTTTAAGTATGTAAACAGTAAGCCTGAATTGACTCCTGATTTCTGACTTCTGATTTCTGACTCTGATTTCTGACTTCTGATTTCTGACTTCTGATTTTTGACTCTTGATTTCTGACTCTATATATTATGCATTGTACGTGTCAATTCTAGGAATGGCGTCTTCCGCGTTCATGTAAAGATCTTGGACTTTGATCAACATTGAACAATGAATTCATATTTTGATCAAAAGCACGTATGATCGTGTTATTACAGAACACGCCACCCCTAAAGAATATTGTTAGTCCTCTAACAATTGAAAAGAAAAAAAAACAAAGAAATTACAATTTATTTGGGATTCCTCCCCTCTAAAACAATTTATCGTCCTCGATAAATGAAAAATAGTAATCTATGGTACAATTGATTATAGCAAAAGAGAGAAAAATTTGAAAATTTGCAAAATATGAAAAAGTAAAAGTATAAAATTTTGTAGTATGTCTGCAATATAGTAATTAGATAACAATTCTGATGATAATATGAATAAAAAAATTGACATCAACCCTTTTTCTTTTTTTAAAAAAAAATCTAATATTGTTGTAACATTTTGCTGCATATTGTGATTTTTAATAATTCATTAAAATTATTTTGATTTAGCTTCAGCAGTTTGTTTAATTTCAAAAGTAGGATTTTGATAATACAGCAAAATATTACAAACAATAATTAGTTACATTATTCTTATTGGATATAGTATGCAATCTAATACCATATGAATCCGCATAGTTGCATAACTTGTGTGACTGCTTTAAAATGATTAGTAGACAAAAGCGAAGTTGTGACCTATTTGATTTATATACATAAATAAAACTTCTAAAAATTTCTGTGATAAAATTAATTATTTGATCCATTATCACTATCATTAATTAGTTTCGATAAAATAATAAAAACAATTTTTCTATTTGCATAAGAATATTAACAAGGTGCAAGATCTCTCTTTCTTTTCACAAATTTAATATTATAATAAATTGTTTAATTTTGTATGATAATTTATTTATTTGATTCGAATTTAAAATATGATCAAAATACTCTGTGTCAGATTCAGTTCAATATTTTTAATAGGATGTTTAAAAATCGCGCGATTATTTCTAACTGAATTCTAACTATATGAGAATCATGTATCAATCTTCGAAACTTTTTAAAAAATAGCTTGCACACTTGTTGCCATTCTGATGCATTACATCTAGATAGAAATGGAAGATAGTGATAATTCGTCTTGTAATCTAATAACTGTGTTTTGTCACATACTTCTACATTAATACATTTCTGTAGGCCCTCTTGATTTTAACTTTTATTTTCAAATTTTTATTTTGAACATTCTAAATATACAATATAAAAATATTAAATTGAAATTATCATGTTTAGAATGTCAATATTAATAAAAAATGAGTGGCCTTTCAATTTCTGAATATTTGATACAAATATATTATTATATATATTTTTTCTATATTTTGTTTCCATGTGAATTATTGATACTACTCATCAAAATTACTTTTGTTTTAAGTGAATAAATAATTGAGTGGATAGAAATTAATTTCGAAGAAATTAATTGGTTTTATTTTATCTACTTTGGACGCTCGAAATTCATAGTTATTCATAATTATTGTCAATAAAAATAAAAATACAACTATGAAAATATTAATATGTCAAATAAAACAAAATAAATTACGATAAAATTATTCAAAATCAAAATTAAAATATCAAATTAATGGAATATTAATTGAATAAAAATATGTCGCCAACTAATACTTTTCAATATTTTTTTTTTTTATAATAATAAAATTAAGTTTTGTAAAATACATCAAGATTCATAAAATTAACAAGGTTAATACATCATAAGCAAATTTGTATTGCGTGCCTTGTTGAAGTTTGAATCCGAATGTTACGTGATATTTCTTTACTCAAATTTCAAAATAGAAATATGATAAAGCTTGTTATACTATTAACGCAAATAATCGAAAATAAAAAATTCAATTAGGAAAAATATTATTATTTGCAAATAATAGAAAACAAATTTACTCAATCGCTTACTAATTTTCAAAATAAAATTTATTATATTTGTAGAGAAAATTTAGGAAATATTTTTCGTTCAATATAGCACCAACAAATTGAATTGAATTTAAAATGAAATCATTTAGTATCAATAATTCAAACATGGACTTTTTCTATTTTCCTATTTTTTTTTCAATTTATAATTCTGTTCTATGGGGATAGTTACATTGCTATTATTGACATTAATTTAAATTTATCCCCTTCATTTCTGTAACATTTTGTGGTATGGGCAGTTGATTAAATTTAATTATTATTGAAATTTGCATATTCAAGTTCAATTATTTTCACACAAAACTTTAAAGTTCATTTTATATTAAATTCAAGATTAAAATTTTATTCTTATGTAATATTTTAAAATTATTTCTATACTCAACATTAATAGTTGGAATTTATTCTCATGCAATATTTAATATTATCAATATAATCGATGAGCATGCTTTGGTTCTAACAATGAAAATATTGAGATAAAATTTATTTGAAAGATTTGATTGACTCGTTCCCGCGGATTCATGAGTCTCTTATATGTCATCAAAATTACGTCAAATATATTTAAGATCTCGCGGTTTTCACTAACCTTACGAGTCTCCATTCGGGTTTTTCCTACCCTGATTAATTATTTATTTGTCAGATACCTATTGTTTCTTTTGAACAATTTAATATTAGGCTATCTGAAATGAAGGATTGGCACTATCGCCTGAAAAGTGGCACAATGGCTACACTAAATCCTTTAGGCATTTCGCCTTTATACTGGCATTTAAAGCCACATTAAAAATCGTGACGTTATAAAAAGATTTACAGAAGTAAATTGGAAACTCAAAGTCATTAACATTAAATTTCAATATTACTTTCTGAGTCTTTTATATTATTACTTGATGACTTTGTTTCTAATCTTTACAATTATTTTACTTTGAAATATTTCTGTTATGAAATTCGGACCTGGCAATGCTCGTAATTGTTTTTGTTAAAAACGCTTAGTTAACAATATTTACTTGAACTTAACCTTGATGGTTACGTGAAGTCAACAAAATAATAGTGTTGTGAACAATAATCGAACTGCCCGTTGTTACAAAAACGTTACCCAAGTACAACCAAAATCCTAATACTTAAGAAAATATTCAAATTGACAAAATATTATTATTTATATTCTAATTGAAGGGGGAGGTTATTCTGTAATTACAAATGTAATTTGTTATTTATTGTTTTTGTTAAAGCAATACGTGCTATTTAAAGGTTATCCGAAGTTCTTCCGACCTTGCTGTTAGATTTTGGAATCACGTTTTGTTTGCAATTATTTAGTATATAAGAAGTAGTTAAGATTTAGTCAGTAGTGAGAAATCAGGAGTCAGAAGTCAGGAGAAGTCAGAAAACAGGAGTCAAGTCAGGCTTACTGTTTACATACTTAAAAAATGTAGTCTCTGATCATCGATAACCAAGAGGTTATCGAACAAATTATTTTATTGTAAAAAATAGTAAACAATAAAGTATAAAGATCAACCAAGAACCAGTGTTTTTATCTCATCAACCGCTCAGCTCCAGCTACCAAACAACCTCCCATAATCTCAGAAGTGATCCAAACAACCACACAATTACAGTTCATGGTGGCTTAGCGGAAAATTTCCCTCGCAGTGTTGAAGAATTTTCATCTGGGGACATCGAGTTAAATAGCCGCCACAGCTTGGTAACCCGGAGGATTATTCGCAGCACCTGGTGGCGCCTACCGAAGAGAACAAATTTTGGAACAACAGAGACAACGACTGGATTGAACACTGACTCATCGGATTCACAATAAGCAAATTGGACAGCAACACTCTCTCAAGATGGAACCCATTTCTTCAGGATTTATGCAAGATGTTGAGTATAGTGAGGAAATAAGAGAAATCAGAATCAAGGCAGCTGTTGAAAGTATACCTCAATTTGATGGTAATTCATATAATCTCTTTAGATATATAAGCATAGTAGATTCAATTTTAGAAGACGTTAATTTTGAAACATATGAAATAATATCTAAAATTGCTCTTAGTAGATTATATGGATCAGCATTTAATTGCATAAGGTGGTCTGATTATAAGTTATGGGAAGATATTAAACCAATTTTAATTAATAAATTTAAAGATTCCCGATCAATTACAGATTTGCATTATGAATTAGCTACAGTGAAAAGAAGAAATGAGGAACCAACAGAGAAATTTGCTGAGAGAATTGATGATCTGCTAATGTTAATTTATATTGAATGTTATTTTTCAAAAAAGGAAACAATTTATGCCTCATATTGCGATTTAGCTCTAGCTGTTTTCATTGAAGGCCTCCAGTTGGAAATAAAAACTATTGTCAAAGGAGCCAAACCAAAAAATCTTGAGGAAGCTAAGAATATTGCCATCAAAGAGGAGAAGTATTTAAATATCACCTATGGCAAACAATATAACCGCTACGTTGTGTGTAGATATTGCAGGAAAAGAGGACACCACATTTCAAAATGTGAAAAAATTCGCCAAAAATCAATATATGAGGAAAAAACTATTTTCAGACAAAATGAAATTTTTGAAGATATTAACCAAGGCGAACACAACGATAGCTACGATGCTTTGAACTATGAAAATACTATGATTTTAGAAAATACAAGAAAATATGACGGCATAGACAACACATTCAAATCTACCGAAGAAGAATCAGAAGAATACACAGTCGAAAATCTGACTCAAAACACTGAAACCGAAGAATTGACGACAATTGCTGCAGAAATATTAGATGAAGATGAAGATGAAGAAAATTTGAACATGTGATCCAAACAACCACACAATTACAGTTCAATATATATATAGCGGAATGAACACGGCCACATGACACATGTCAGTTGATTGACGCTAATCGAATATCATATCAAGCAAGCCATAGCAAGCGCATTGTTTTAATACGATCGGAAAATATTATCTCGCGCTTTTTGAAACGATGTAAAATCATGTATCGCGTTTTTTAAATGATCGAGCATTTTGTCGGGATCAAAGCTGATATTAGATTTTATGTAATATCAGTTCCTTTATTAATTGAGATATCAATAAACACACATTTTCGAGTCTACATCAAGTAATCGCGATTTCATTAAAAAAATTAATAATTAATATCAAATGTCACATATGCTATAAATGGTGACTCCAAACGTGTAAGTGAAATCATTAAGCAAGAGACATTCTCAACGTCTTAGTACCCTAAATAATTGGTGACGTCAGACGGAGAAAGAAAAACACTTGTCAACTACAAAGCATTTTTCAAAGGTAAATTATAACAATTTTTTTCAAAGATGTCGACTCCACCTTCGTTCAGCATTGATGAAACAGCGCTCAACAGATCTCTGATCGATCTGGATCACAAGGCGATCTTTAACACGAGCAGTCCACATGTTTCTGAACATGACAGTTATGCTGATCAATACAATATAGCAGCATTTAATAATCACTGTCTCACTCCATTCAATGGAGATTCACCAGATCTATGGTTTTTAGTAATTGAATATGAGTTTCAGTCTGCTAAGATCAGGAGCGACGATACTAAGTACTCGGCAGTACTTAAAGCCCTGGACTTTGAAACACTGCGCCTCATTCAAGATGTCCTCCGTAATCCTCCAATGACGGGCAAATACGAATATATCAAAAAGACTATATTAAGCAGAATGTCTGAATCCAGAGGTAAGCAGATTGATAAGCTATTAAAAAACTTATCCCTAGGGGAGAAGAAACCATCACAGCTCCTACGAAAGATGATGGATTTGGCTAAGGGAGAGGTCAGTGAAAACATCATAATTAAATTGTGGTCAGAACGCCTGCCACACCACATTCGGCCACAATTGATAGTTTCTCGTCATCTTGGTCCGGAAGCCCTGGCGGAATTAGCCAATATTTTGGTCGATCACTGTAGCTCCACATCTCATGTGATGTCCACAACACGCAAGCCTTCAGTAGGACAGAGACTGGACCGCCATGAAACTCTTCTTATGTCATTCGTCAAGGAAATCAAGGAACTAAGGGCAATGTTAAACACTGAAAGTCAGAAAAATGATCAGCAAGAATCACAACACAACCGGTCAAGACCAAGAAGTGGATAACACAATCAGTCAAGATCAAGAAGTGGTTCTCGACATAGTTCCAGGACACCTTGTCGTGGATCAGTTTGCTACTATCATTGCAGATATGGTGAGAAAGCCACAAAGTTTGAAAAGCCCTGCCTGCTTAAATCTTTAAACTGGTCGGAAAACTTACTTCACCGTCATTAATTGGAGCTTGCCATGACGGTGAAATAAATTCTGTCTGCTCTGAGCTCCGCCTACATATTTCAGACAGAAAGACTGCAATCCAATTCCTTATAGATTCTGGATCAGTTTTATCTATTTTACCAGCCCATAAGTTCGCCAATGGTCATGCAAAGGAAGAACTAGTTCTGTTTGCAGCAAACTCTAGCAGAACTTCCACATATGGCAAGAGAACTCTGGAGCTGGATCTATCACTACGCAGAAGTTTTAACTGGCAGTTTGTTGTTGCCGATGTAGCCACAGCCATTATAGGAGCAGATTTCCTAAGCAACTACAATCTCTTGATAGACTTGAAGGGCAGAAAATTGATTGATTCGACCACAGGCCTTACCTCTGATGGAAAGGTACTCAAGGCACAGCAATTCAACATCTCCACTGTCAACCCGGCAGAGCCTTTCAAGGATTTACTGGCACAATACATTGCAATAACAAAGCCGCAGGTAACCACCAATATTAAATTGTCTCATTTTTCGCACAGGATAACCACAACAGGTCCACCATTAGCTTCCAGATTCAGGAAGATATTCGGAGAAAAGGCTGTTGCAGCTAGGTCCGAAATACAAGATCTCCTGAACAGGGGCATTTTGAGGCCTTCCAACAGTCCATGGTCAAGCCCTATTCACATGGTTCCCAAAAAGAATGGCACATTCAGAATGTGTGGAGATTATAGGAGGCTGAACGCAAACACGCTGCCTGGCAGGTATCCTCCACCTTTAATACAAGATGTTTTTAATAATCTTCATCAGAAAGCAGAATTTTCTACAATAGACTTGGAAAAAGCTTACCACCAAGTACACATGCATGAAGAGGATATTAAAAAGACTGCAATTATCACACCATGGGGACTCTTCGAGTATCTACGCATGCCATTTGGACTCAAAAACGCTGCCCAGACATTCCAGAGGTTTATCAATCACATATTCCAAGATTTTAATTTTGTTTTTATTTATATAGACGACATACTGGTAATGTCGACTGATATGAATGAGCACCGTCGTCATCTTCAAATGGTTTTTGAGAGGCTACAGGAATATTCTCTTACAATCAACTTAGAGAAATGCGCCTTTGGAAAAGATGAAGTAATTTATATAGACGACATCCTGGTAATGTCGACTGATATGAATGAGCACCGTCGTCATCTTCAAATGGTTTTTGAGAGGCTACAGGAATATTCTCTTACAATTAACTTAGAGAAATGCGCCTTTGGAAAAGATGAAGTAAACTTCCTCGGTTACAAACTGAGTACAGCAGGATATTCTCCTTCACCAGACCGAGTAGAGAAAATTATTAATTATCCAAAACCTTCGACAGTTATAGAACTCAGAAGATTTTTGGGCATGGTAAACTATTTTCGTAAATCAATACCCAAGGCAGCAAATATACAAGCACCACTTTATGAGTATTTGAAGTCCTCAGTTAAAAATGACAAAACTCAAATTGTATGGCATGACACCTCACTATTAGCATTCAGCAAACTGAAGGAAGCTCTAGCAAATGCAACTCTTCTTCATTTTCCTTCAAGCATAGCAAATATTAATTTAATTACAGATGCATCTACAACAGCCATCGGAGCAACTCTGGAGCAGGAAGAAAATGGCGCATGGCACCCTATAGTTTTCTTTTCCAAAAAGCTCACATCTACTGAACAGCGATATTCAACTTACGATCGCGAACTACTTGCCATCTTTGCGGCTTTAAAGTATTTTGAATATCTGCTAGAGGGAAGGCACTTTGTAATCAAGACAGACCACAAGCCAATCACACATGCATTTCAACAAAAACTGGAGAAAGCATCAGATCGTCAGCGACGGCAGCTAGAATACATATCACAGTTTTCCACTGATATTATATATGTGAAGGGTGATCAGAACGTGGTTGCTGATGCCTTGTCCAGGATCAATGCCATTCAAATACCTTCAAAGTTAATCGCAGAGGAAATTTCGCAAGAGCAGAGCAAGGACGTTGAAATGCAAACTATATTGAATGGTAACACCTCTCTGAATCTTCAAAAATGGACATTAGGGACCTATCCAGTTTACTGCAATAATCAAGATAATTTTGTGAAGCCCTACCGTCCACAAAGTATTTTCAGAACTGCTTTTGATATGCCACATGAAAGTCAACTAAGCACTCCACAAGAATTTAAATCACATAACTTGGAGTTATCGATGGATCCTCCAAAAAAGATGAAGCCTAAAAAGTCTCCTTCAAATTATAATAATTAAATTCATTTATTTCTACCGAAAACTTCTTTTTCTTTTGATATAGCGGAATGAACACGGCCACATGACACATGTCAGTTGATTGACGCTAATCGAATATCATATCAAGCAAGCCATAGCGAGCGCATTATTTTAATACGATCGGAAAATATTATCTCGCGCTTTTTGAAACGATGTAAAATCATGTATCGCGTATTTTAAATGATCGAGCATTTTGTCGGGATCAAAATTGATATTAGATTTTATGTAATATCAGTTCCTTTATTAATTGAGATATCAATAAACACACATTTTCGAGTCTACATCAAGTAATTGCGATTTCATTTAAAGATTTAATTAATAAATAATATATGGTTCACTTTTGCCATATATATATATATATTATATATATATATATATATATATATATATATATATTATAATTTGAATCAATTATTCTGAAATTGAATGGCCACTCATATTTTATTAATACTGACATTCTAAATATAATATTTTCAAATTAATATTTTTATATTGTATATTTTTATTGTACAAATAGAATGTTCAAAATAGAAATTGTAAATAAAAGTTATAAAATCAAGAGGGCCCAGGAATGTATTAACGTAGAAGTATGTGACAACACACAATTATTAGATTACAAGACGAATTATCACTATCTTCCATTTCTATCTAGATGTAATGCATCAGAATGGCAACAAGCGTGCAAGCTATTTTTTTAAATTTTCGAAGATTGATACAGGATTCTCATACAGGTTCAGTTAGAAATAATCGCGCGATTTTTAAACATCCTATTCAAAACATTGAACTCAATCTGACGCAGAGTATTTGGATCATTATTTAAAATTCGAATCAAATAAATAAGTTATCAAACAAATTTAAACAACTTATGATAATAATAAATTTGAAAAAAGAGAGATCTTGCACCTTGTGTATATTCTTATGCACATAAAAAAGTTGTTTTTATTATTTTACTATCCTAGTAGAAACTTCATTATATATCGAAACCAATTAATGATAGTGATAATAGATCAAATAATTATTTTTATCACATAAATTTTTAATAGTTTTATTGATGTGTAAACAATATAAATCAAATAGGTCAAAATTTTGCCTACATAATCATTTTAATGCTGCGTATACAAAGCAGACACACAAATTATGCAACTTGAGCGAATTCATATGGTATTAGATTGCATACTGTATCAAATAAGAATAACCTAATAATGTAACTAATTATTGTTTATAATATTTTGCTGTATTATCAAAATCCATCCTTTGAAATTAAACAAACTGTTGAAACTAAATCAAAATAATTTTAATGAACTATTAAAAATCACAATATGCAGCAAAATGTTACAACAATATTAGATATTTTTAAAAAAAGGTTAGATATTAATTTTTACCAATATTATCATCAGAATTGTTAACTAATTATTATATTGCAGACATACTACAAAAGTTTAGTTTTAGTTTTCATTTTTTTTTCTTTTTTGCTATAATCAATTGTACCATAGATTGCTATTTTTTATTTATCGATGACGATAAATTTTTTTTAAGAGGCGAAGAACCTCAAAAATTTGAATTTTTTTCTTTTATGTTTCCTGAGGACAGACAACAATCTTTAGGGGTGGCATGTTGTGAAATAATGCAATTCGTGCTGCTTTGATAAATAATCAAAGTACATGGCCAGAGCGCGAATGCGGAAGTGCACACATGTCACGTTCTATACCTAATAAATATAATAGTGATCGTCCATCGAATTTAGTGAGTCCTAAGAGAGAGTCTAGTCTAGTGAAGTTTTAAGAGTAGTCTAGAGTAGTCTTAGAATATCTTAAGAGAAGATTATGTCTGTCGGAATTTGTAAAAAGAAATAATAAATAAAGTTTACAGTTCAACAAGCAAATTTTATTGGATCAGAAGCAAGAAGCATATCTCTTTCAGCTAGTATCTTACTGAAAGGGCTCACGATTCCGAAGAGACCTATTTAACAAACCAGTAACTCAAACTTACTCCTACTGCTCGACCCAAGGCACCAGGAAAGGGTTGGACGGATTTATTACCCAATTGGATCAAGGATCTACCTGTAGTTACCACTAAGCTGGAGTGTGGATCAACCCCACATTGGACCCCAACCCATACCAATACCCCCTAACAACATATTTCATTTCAGTATATATGCACGTCAAAACAGAGAATGTATTATTAATGTATATATGCACGTCAGACACACTAGTAAAATTGCAAACGAACTACATAATCCCGCGCGGGGAAGCGAAACAGCGGCGCGGGCGGAATATGAAAGTTCCAACGCTATTATGTCCGGATAATCGCGAATCCGTATAACCGAGGTCCGGATATTCGAGGTTCTACTGCATATATATATATATATAATTAGATTTTTTTGTTCGACGTTGAGGCATATCTTGAATAATGATTTTCAGCCAGTCGTCGAAATAAAGGAAACAAATAAATACAATTATTTATTTATAATATACGTTTCGACACGACTGTGTGTCATCATTCAGCAGGGGAAATATAATGCAAGAGTCTTCGTCGAATATTTTCAATTGGTTGCTATTAAAACTAACCAAATAAATATCACCTTGAATGTACTCTGTTGATTGATTCTGTGCTATATACCCGAATTACGACCGCGTGTTATATAACTAGATATATCTAGTTGCGAAACGTCGTAATTAACAAATTGTTTTTTATTTATTGGTTTTATTGCTCAGAAAAGAAACATTCATCAATTTATTGAAAAAAATCCAGGACTTTTCTCTTAAATAAATAAATAAATATATATATATATATACTAGCATACCCGGCCTCGCGTTGCAACGGCTCTTATTAAAATCCACCTGATTGAAATATGAATCCGTTTGACAACTAACATTTCAAACCTTTTGTTATTAAAAATTCATATCAATCCAAAAATAAATAAAATCCACATGAATGAAATTTGAATCCGTTTGACAACCAACATTTCAAACCTTTTGTAATAAAACATTCATATCAATCCCAAAATAAATAAAATCCGGATTGAAATTTGAATATGATGGATCAATAAATAAAATGAAGTAAAAAAAGATTTGAATAAATGAGTACATTACAAAATTTATAATGAATTACCAAGTGACTTTTATAAATTTGTTATAGCCTGTTTGGTATTACGTCCTATTTACCTTGCTAACATTTTAACATGTTCTATGATGCTGTATTTAAGAATGGTTTCATTGGTCACATACTATTTGGAACTTGCTATAAGCCCTTAATATTTTCTTTGAAATTTTTCCATAAATTTATGATTAGGCACTCACCGATTTCAATGAATTTTGTTTTTAAATTTGTGATTACTTACGAATCACTTATAATATAAATTTCCGACTATAAATTAAAATTCATACTATCCCTGAATAAAGTTCTGAGGAATCCGAGTCCAAATCTATTAAATATTTGATTTTTGGCACTTTTATTAATTTTTTATCAATTTTTGTACTGTAAAATAATGGATGATTATTTATCAAAATTGTAATATTTATACTATAATTTTAGATGTATACACTATCTATTTTGGCATCGAAATTATTTTTTTTTATATTTTTTATTTGGAATCAAGTGAAACATAAATATATTTATTTGATATTTTTCCACAAATATCCGATATATGACATTGTTTTCAATTCTTTTTCATTCATTTTGAATTAGCAAATGTCAAAACATATAATTAAAATATGCATTAAAATAATATTGTCTATAAATAATATATCATTTTATAAATAGTATTTATTACTTTGGTGCTTGATATGGGTATGATTTTGTAATAAAATATATTCTTTCTGACAAATAGGTAAAAACTTGTTATAATTTTCAAAATTATTTGACATTTCATACTTCAAAAATTAATTCACTTGCATTATGTGTTTTGTTTATTATACTTTTGTCATGTCAAATATGTCAATAAAATTGTTTTTCTTGTTTCAACTAAGAAAGATCTCTAATTAAATGATCTGTTAGCGGCATTTTGAATGTTCGCGCGTTGCGATTGCGTAAAGGTGCGTCCACACCTAACGAACGAACACGAACGAACATGTCGAACAAGAAAATACAAAGAAGAACGAACAGGAACACGAACGAACGCGAAAAATTCCAAACAAACGCCTCAAAGCAGTGAGGGCTCGAATCTTTTTGTTCGAGGATGTACCGTGAAACATCAGATTTATTATTTAAAGTGGCGGGAAAGAACAAAATTATTTAAAGTCATCAAATTTACAAAATTTGTCAAAAACAGCAATATCTTATAATAAACACAACATAAATTAATGCATTAACGCACATTTTAACATAAAAAAAGAAAAATGTTTGTCAACATTCGTGGTAGCGTCCACACTGCACATACGAGTTCAAACATGAACGAACAATTCCCTTTGATGTACCGACAAGTTGCGGAACATTGCTCGCCATGTTTGTTTATGTTCGTTCGTGATCGTTGTGGCGTCCACACTATGCTGTTGCCGTTCGTTCTGGTACGTTCATTTATGTTCGTTCATGTTCGTTCGTTAGGTGTGGGCGCACCTTAACGAAGAACAACTCTATGGTCGTCGAATTCACGCACTTTTAAGCGCGGGAATTGCGTAGCTTAGCTTGTAAATGCCTAGAATTAAGCCCTTTTTTCTATTGGAACCGTCGAAGGAGTAAGACCTACTGTAAATATAAATATATAATATCCTGACAATTAAATAGAGTATTGATAAGTATACGAGCATTATTATTATATTGTATAATCATATATATGTGTATTACTTTTCAGGCAAAACATTGAGGTTAATTAAAATAATCGTATAATTAATGTTTCTAACATTTCAGAAATGTGAATGAGCTATCCCACATGGTGATAAGTTTCGTGTTGTGTTAATATTATTTTGTTTCAGTATATTAACGTGATTCTGTTTGGGAAAGTGACGCGGTGTCAAATAACGTGTGTTTTCAGGTTAGGATAAAGGGGCTGTTTTAAATCGTATGTCGATTTAGAAACAGTACGTACACCTTGTTCGTGAGAAGCGATTGCTGGAACTTTTTGTAGTTTTGTTTTTTCGTAGACTCTTACTAGGAAAAATGGAGGGAAAAGCAGACGCATTCGAGAAGTTTCAAAGCAAGTTGAACGCCGACGAGGGGGCACGCGACGAGTTATTATACGACATGATGAGGGCGTTGCTAAGACAGAAAGATGAGCAAACGAAACCGGTGTATCACCTGATGACGGATTTGTCGAAAGTTCTCGGACTAAGAAACAAGGACTTGTATTACATAGTGGCAGGTGAAAGTCACAGCAATGCCAGACAGCTAAGTGCAAGCATACTGAAGTATGAAAAATTAGTAGCACAAAGGAAAGCAAGTGAAAGTAGTGGAACGCAAACTAGAGAGTGCTCAGAACCACTACGAGAACCAACTACGGAAGGAGATAGCAAGGCTTTAGGAGAGAAGACATACTCTGGGGAGAAGGTATTGAAGTGCTACAGATGTAAAAAGAGGGGACATCTTGCTCGTGCCTGCCCAGAGTCTCGACAGAAAACTGAGCCAGAGACTAAGACTCCTAGTGGTGAGGTTAACTGTATCACTCACGGAAAGGACATGTCTGTGAGCAAATACATGAAATTAGTAACCATAGATGGTAAGGAATGTAAGGCTATGGTAGATGCAGGCAGTTCCGAATGCACAATAAAGAAGTCATTGGTGACTGATATGGAGTGCAAGATGTTGCATAGCCCTATGATAGTGAAGAGCTGGGGACCTGAACACTTCATGGTTGAGTCTCCTGCAGCAATCATAGTGACGATAGAGGTGGACAAAGTCATGGCAAAGGATGTTTCGGTTAGGATAGTGCCGGATGATACACAACCCGTAGATGTGATCATCGGACGGACTTTTACAGAATTACCACACTTGTGCTACACGAACAGAGACAACAAACTGACGTTTAGGTACAATGAGGAACACCCCCTTGCGACATGGAAGTGGTAGGCCCAACAGAACAGAGACTGAGGACAGCCACTGACACAATAGTACCTTCAGGGACAGTGAACTTAGTCAGGGTTACAGATGAACAGACTGACTTGGCTGTACCTCCAAACTTAGATGACAAACCTGTAAGTTTACCAACAAACTTGACGATACACACAGGGCAAGTCTGGACAGTACGACAGACAGAGACTAAGACAGAACCTATAGTTGTGACTGACTTAGACATGGGGAGCCAACCCAGAGTAGTCACAATTGAACTAATTCCTTGTTTGAATAATTTTAGGTCAAATGAGGACAAAGCAGCACTGGACCAGGAGAGAAAGGCGCTGGAGCTGGAGAAGAAGGCATTGGACCTGAAGCGGACAATACTGGACCAGGAGAGGAAGGCACTGGACCGCAGGAGCATGGTGCTGGACAGGGACAGGCTGATAATAGACCAGGAGAAGATTGCGCTGAGGCCCGAGAATATCCAAATGATGCAGATGAGGCCTATGTGGGAAAAATCTCAACGGAATGCAGATAAACACATCAAACCAGAGGAGCAACCCAGATGGAAGAAGACCTCGACAAACTGGAGAAGCATCCCAGCGGACTGTAGGAGGATCCGGAAGGAGCAGAAGATGCCAGAAAATCACTCTGGACTGGGAGAAGAGGACACAGGCCTGGGAGAAGATCATGCAGGACTGGAAAGAGATCATGCAGGACTGGTAGAAGATAGGACAGGACTGGGAGAAGACCGGACAGGACTGGGAGGAGATCAAGTAGGACTGGAAGGAGATCATCTAAGACAGGAAGATTCCAGTAGTCGCCCACAACGTCAGAGATTACTTACTCGAGGACGAGTAAGATTTAGGATGGCCGAGTGTTAGCGGCATTTTGAATGTTCGCGCGTTGCGATTGCGTAACGAAGAACAACTCTATGGTCGTCGAATTCACGCACTTTTAAGCGCGGGAATTGCGTAGCTTAACTTGTAAATGCCTAGGATTAAGCCCTTTTTAACTTCCCGTAGGGCAAGTTATAGTAATCGCAAAAAAATCGAAAATGAAAATGTTTATATATCTTTACGTTTCAGAGGTTTCTGAACATTTTGGCATACCTTAGAAAAAATGGATGTATGTGTGTGTGTGTGTGTGTGTGTGTATGTATGTATGTATGTATGTATGTATGTATGTATGTATGTATGTATGTGCGTGTGTGTATGTATGTGCGGATACAAATTTTCGTCGACGATTTCGGGAACACGGATCAACCGATTTGAATAATTCAAAAAACATTCGATTCGTATTAATAAGGAGACGTGCTGATTAGTTTTTGGCGAAAGCAGGTCTAGCCGTTCCAAAGATACGGGGCAAAAAGTGCCGAAAACGGTAACTCAGTTTTTAAGAGAACGGAGCGTCCGATTTGAATATTTTAAAAAACATTTTACTTGTATTGACAAGATAAAGAATTGATCAAATTTTCATGAAGGCAGGTCTAACGGTTTCGGAGATCTGATGAAAAAAGTAAAAAAAAATGCCATTTGGCGGTCAAAAATGATCATTAGACATATGCACATCAAATTATCAAATATTTTATAGAGATTTTAACAATAAGTATAATTTTTTTTTACATTTCTATGGGTTCCGTACCAATGTTTACGCGTTAGACGGCGACGCGGCGCTTACGGGCTTTGATATTGCGTCTTTATGCAGTTAAAGCAGTACGATTGCTCTGAAAAAAAGTTTAGATCTTCCAAAATATGTCAAAATAAAATAAAACATTTTTTTTTTAAAAAAAAAATAAAAAAAATTTTTTTTTTTCAAAAAAAAGTAATTTTTTGTCCAATATATAGTTTCTCAAAAATCTTATTTTTTCAAAGTAAATTTTTTTCAAAAATCTTAATCGTTTTTAAAAAAAAAATTTTGGTACGGGAAGTTCCAGCAATTTGCCTTAAGGCACGATGCCTTAATTGCCTTAAGACAGAATTCCACTTACAGCTAGTTTCTATTGAAACCGTCGAAGGAGTAAGACCTACTGTAAATATAACTATATAATATCCTGACGATTAAATAGAGTATTGATAAGTATACGAGCATTATTATTATATTGTATAATCATATATATGTGTATTACTTTTCAGGCGAAACATTGAGGTTAATTAAAATAATCGTATAATTAATGTTTCTAACAGATCTTATATCTGAATTATTTATTTTTTAATAAATTAATAATTATTATAAGTCATCAATGAATAAATTATATAATTGTTAAATCCATAGGTTTGGCTAAATCAACACAGGAATATTGTGGAAATAAATATTTTTTTACATAAAGATCTGATATTTAACATTTGCATTTTTTATTTCAAATTAATTATTACTGTCAAAATATTTTCTTTTTGGTCAAAATTTAATATAATATGATATAATATTTAGTTTGTCTCGTTTATTTTTGTCAGATTCCAATGATACCCTCTGATTATACTATTCCATTTAAGAGGTTACAATTTCCTGTAAGATTAGCATTTGCGACGATAATCAAAATATATCTCAACTGATATATTGATAATAATATTATATTTTAATTACACAAATTTCTTTACGCTTCGATAATTGATTCAAACGCATCACAGTGTTTCATTTTGTTTATGTCAATTTTTTTTCAGTTAATGAATAAATTAGATTTTAGTCTAAATCAACGCAGTATCTTTATCTAAATATACAATTTTTTATATAAATATTTGATTTTTTACATTTGCATTTAATTGAAAAATAGTGAATGTCAATTTCAGATATCCAATATGCACTAAATTTATAAATGTCAAAATATTTCCTTCTTGGTTGAAAATTAATATAATATGATAATATTTATTATACAATAATATTTTGTTTCTATAATTTGTTTGGCAATATTGCCTATAACATAACTTCGAATAATTAATTTATTTGTTTCTTATTGAAGTCGTTAAATTTTTTTTTTTTTTTGAACTGTCAAAGTTTGGTTATGATTAATTTTAAATTCAATATGCCGCTTTTGTATTGTGGTCTATAATGTTTTGGTGAAGTTTTGGTATCCGAAATAAATATAAATTAAATTTATTTATCTAATTATTTTCATAAATATTGACAAATGACATTTCACTTTTTTTATGTCAACATTTATTTACATTGATTTTTAATTAGATTTAAAACTATAAACAGTGATTTTGAATATAGCATTTCATCTAATTTGGATATAAATGTTGGATTTATCTATATCATGGGGAGTTATTTTCGAACAAATGCGCGTTGAACTGTTTTCTTCTCGAGTAGTGTCAATTTTTAAAAACAGATGGCTCATGTGTACTCATTTCAACTACAAATTGTTCGTGGTTCGTGCAAGTAGCTGTCAAGTATTTGATCGTTGTACGAATAACCTAAGTTTGTGAACTCGTATTGTTTCTAATTAATTAATTGTGTTTAAGTGAACATTTAAGTGAAATTTAATATGGTAAAGTGTTTTTATAGTACCCAAATAAGTGTCAAGTGCGGGTTAAAATATTCAGCTATTCCAATACCAGTTCCCGTAAAGGTATTTTTTTTTATAATAATTGCAGCAATTATAATATATAATCAAGATATTTCAACATGTTATTATATTGAATAGGTGTCTTGGGGGTATCTGCAAAATGCTGCAAAATGCACGAACAAGGCGCAGGAGTACTTTTGACACCCAAGGAATGCATGACGCTTTCAAAATTTTATTCAAGGAGATAGGATAAGAAGAATTCATAAATAATGCAGTAATTTAAGGAACAAATTGTAACAGAGTATTAAATGTTCTAAGAGGTGTTCAAATTTAAAAGGAAGAAAAGTCACAGCCGAGGACATATTTCTTGCTTTAAGTCTGTACAAATAGTCTCCTATTTTTGGAGACAAATATTTATCTTGCCATGTCCTCAAACATTGAGAAAGTTGCATTCAGAGATACAATATTATAGCGGTATTAATGAGTGTCTATTTAATTCATTAGGTTCTTCAGCTATTTCTCTTAAAAAGTATTAGAAGCAGATACTGTGATTTGATGTTTGATGAAATATCATCTTCAGAATTGTTATATGATTGGATTTAATCTCATATTGTTGATGTTGCAGAACAGTTATTTAAGTATTGGTTTAAATGTTCATGAATGTAAGTTCATTGTTATATTTAATAAGATTACCTATTACATTAGCAAATGTAAACACTTATAAAGCGAGTCTATACCATACATAATTTAATGTATTTTGATTGAAGATTAGTATTATAATATTCTCCAAATAAAACTTGAGCAACATCCCAATATAATGTTTAAGTTCAAGATATATCTGTTACCAACTTTGAGAATCAAAAATATTGCTTTTATCTTTCAATTCATAAACAATTGTATGTGCATAAAACCTTATTCTGTTCATCGTAAACACTTTGTTGATCTTTTATGGCAAATTCAATGATAATGTTTTCATGATGAAACATGGTTAAATGTAATGTTATAAAATACTCATACAGAAACTATTCAAAGGTTTTGTTAAATACAACTTTACTATTAATTCATTAGATAGCAAAGTAACTATTAAATGCAGAATTAATAAAGAACAATGTCTCGTAAATGAGTTTTAATCCTAGGAATTTGGATTTCTCTCAATTTTGATATCAATATATATATTTTATGTTTTTAGGACTTTTTTGTTTGTGAAGTATTTGTACTTTTTAACAAATTATCTGTTCCTTTTAACCTTTTGAATTTTTTTATTATTTGTGATTCTTTTTAAATTTGTCATTTCATTGTGTGCTCTTGTGCTTTTAGTTTCTTCTTAGTTTTTAAGTTTTTAATATAGTAATTAAGTATGAGTCAGTTATTTCTGCTTAGTTTATTTAAATACTTCTGTGGTTTTCTCCACTTAGATCTTTAGTTTTTGAGATATTATTTATTCATAATTATGGAATTATAATAATAATAATTATTTTTATTATTATTCTAAACATTCCATAACTGTAATTATAATTGTTAATATAAACATAATTTTAATTGTTCTTTAAACATATGTAATATATTTGAAAATATATTTTGTATTTCGTATGATTTGTTCTTATTTCCAGTATTAAAAATTATTCAGGTTTTTTGGGCTGTATACGATACGTACAAATTTAGAAGTAATACCAGGGGTTGATTTATATATTGTACATGTGCTGCCATCTATTTTTAAAAATTTGTATTTCAATCGAGGTAACGTCAAATCGCTAGACATAGCGATCTATTATACTTGTTTATCTATGATCTATATACAGTAAACCCTCGCTTTACGCGGCAAGTGCGTACCGTGCAGTATGGGGACCCATAGATAAGTAAACATAAATAGATCGCTATCTGAGGCCATTTGACATTACCGCCATTTTAATATTTTTAGCGATCTGAAGAAGGCAGCACTTGTTCAGTATATAAATCAACCGCTGGTATTATTCCTAGATTTCGCATACGTAATTCAAAATAAGAAAACCTAAATATATTGGAAATAAGAAAAAAAACATACGAAGTACAAAATATATTTTCAAATATATTACAAACATTTTTACATAACAATTAAATTTTTTATAAATGTAATAATCAATATATACACAATAATAAGTATTATAATTTTACAATTATAAGTAACTAAAAAAAGTATTCACAATGGTATGATAAATTTACAAGGAACAATCAATATGAATTACTTAATGATCAATAATATATAACAGCAACACAGAGATTGTGTAGAAGCATTTACAGTAAAATGTTAAACTTAAAAGGAACGATCAATATGAATTACTTAAAGATCAACAATATATAACAACCAGACAGAAATATTGTAAAAGCTTTCATAAGTATAATGAATTTACACGAACTGACTAATATTAATTTCTTAATGACTAATAATAATATATTAAAAAGAGAAAAGTATAGAGTCTAAGTATGTAGTATATAGAGTACATACTATAGATAATGGAATAGTATAATTAGAAGAAATGATAAATAATGAACAAATTTAAAAAGTTAAATCTTACAGACATAAAATATATATATTGATATCAAAATTGATAGAAAACTAAATTCCAAGAATTAAAATTCATTTATGAGTCATTCTTATTCAACATTAACTTTGCATTTGATAGTTATTTTGCTTTCCAATCAATCATTAATAAAATTGCATTCTACAAAATCCTGAATTTATTATGATTCGATTGTGTCAATAGAACAGTGCATCAGTCCTTTCGGCTGGAATGTTAAGAATATTTCTGAGCATCTTATACTCTGTTGCAATTTATACCTTAAATTATTGCATTGTTTGTCTATCCTTCTTAACTCCCGCAACATATAATGGATGTGTCATACATTTTACATGCCCTCGGCAATCCTATCCTTAGTCACTAGATTCTGCTGCAATTTGTATTCCCAAGAACATCTAATAAACATAACATGTAATATAATATCAAGTCGTAATAGCAAATGGTATTAAAATATTCAGAATTATTATTACCCTTTTCACTGGAGTTACAGAGTCCAGTGGTCATAATATATCAGATTGTCTTTCTCTTCTTATATCACTGTGAACTATAGACATGAGAACTATTCTGTGAAATATAATTGGACATTTCTAATTTGTTCACTTCATAAAGCCGGAAAGAAGTGCATTTTTATATTATTTCTGAAGTTACCACAAGTTGGTGCGTTACATTTTACCATATTAAATTTCACATAAATGCTCACTTGAATACAATTAATTACAGAAACAACATCGAACCACAAACTTTGAGAGAAAATGGCGACCAAATTTAAGCGAGTAATTTTAACGTTTATTCATTCATATTTTGAAACTAGTAGCCACATCTTTTTTTCGCTAAAAATAGTAGTCCTTTCCAAAACAGGGTAATATACATTTGTTCGGAGATAACTCCCCATGTGGGGACCCTAGATAAATAAGCATAAATAGATCGCTATCTCGGGCGATTTGACGTTACACTCATTTTAATTTACGAATAGATCACAACATGGCAGCACATGTACATACAGTATGTAAATTAACCCCTGGTATTACTTCTACATTTGTACATATAATCAATATAGCCAAAAAATCTGAAAAAAATTAATATTTGAAATAAGAACAAAACATACGAAATACAAAATATATTTTCAAATTTATCACAGACATATTTTTGAAGAATTATAAACTAAACAGAAATACCTGACTACTATTAATTAAAGTATATTACAGACATATTTTTAAAGTACTACAAATTAAAGAGAAATAACTTATTCATATTAATTACTTAATGACTAATAATAATATATTAAAAACTTAAAAACTAAGAAGTGAAAAGCGCAGGAGTATTGACGATGGAATAAAAAATTTAGAAGGAATGACAAGTAATGCAATAACTTAAAAGGATAAAAAGAACAGCACATTTTTAAAAGGGAACAAGTACTTCCGAAACAAAATAATCCTAAAAACAAAAAATATATATATTGATATCCAAATTGAGATAAAACTAAATTCCTAGGATTAAAATTCATTTAATCTAATCAATCTAATCAATCATTAATAAACTTACATTTGACGAAATCTTTGAATAGTTTCTGTATAAGTGTTTTTTTAAACGTAAGTAACCAAAACCTTGAACTACTTTTAATTTATACCAATTGTAGCTCAAACCTATCTATCGTTTTAATCCAGTTTTTATTGCAAGGATGTTTAGTTAAAACTATAACTAAACCCTTGCTTTTTATAAACTGCCTGGGCTTTGAGTATACTCACTTAATTGAGACAATAACAAAATTCTTGCCCTTTCATTTTACGTTTCCGGAATATTTGAAAACTTCTCAGAACATTGTATACTCTGGTGGAATTTATCCTTTAAATTATTTCATTGTTTGTTAATCCTTTTTAATCCCGAAACAAAATTTGATGTATCATACATCTTCTGGGTGTTAAGATACTCCTACGCCTTATCATTGCATTCTGCGGCAATTTGCAGCTACCATCAAGGACTTCTATTGAATATATTGTTATATCATATTAGTTGAAGATATTGTAATTATCATATTAAATATTTTTGCTGCAATTAGTATGAAAAAATTGCGGCACTTTGCAGCTACCATCAAGGACTTCTATTGAATATATTGTTATATCATATTAGTTGAAGATATTGTAATTATCATATTAAATATTTTTGCTGCAATTAGTATGAAAAAATACCTTTTCGGAAAACTGGTGTCAGAATAGGTGACTTTTAACCTGCACTTGACAATCTTAGGGGCGCTGCAAAAATCTTTTTCAAGGTGTTTAAGCTGCCATCTCCTAAGAACATAAGATTCATTTATTAATATTTTTTTGCAAATGTTATTGAAGTATCTAGAGTTATAATTACTTGGCTTTGTCCTTAGAGTTGCAGATTGTTCTTCTGGTTCTGTATCAGAGCATTCTCCAGTGACTTGAAAACTATTCTGTTATTGCCGTAAAGGAGACACTTCTATTTGGTTTCGATTTCAAATTATCGTTGATTTGTGCCACAAACCGAAGAGTTAGGCCATCCATTAAAAAATTATTCGCCCTCTGCATCCAAATTAAAGCATCTTTTTACACACAAATTTTTACACACAAATATATATAATATATATTTACACAAATATATATATATATATATATATATATATATACATATATATATATATATACATATATATATATATATATATATATATATATATATACATTTTAATAGTATTTTCATGATACATATTTATTATATGCATAATACATCATTATATACATACCTGATAATTAGATGCCGGAAAGACATGCATTTTTTATTATATTTGGAGTTATAACAATTTGGCACGTTACACTTTACCATTTTAACTTATTAATAAATGAAAAAAGTATTCACCAAAACATAATTATACATAAACAATCACAGAAAAACAAATATAACACATCTCAACTACAATACGCGATGACAACTTGACAACTTATAGAAAATGGCCGATCAAATCAATGTAGATCAAGCTAGCTGCTAGATCAATGAAATTGTAAATCGTAGCGCCATCCTTCGAACTATTCAAATACCAATCCATTTCAAAACACGGTAATCCATAGATAAAAGAAGAGTATATAGATCGCTCTCTCGGGGCATATTTCGTTGCCACGTTAACTGTCAACTTGCCGGGGTTAGTTCGAGCTGCTCTCCCTTGGTGCGCACGCGTAGATCGTAGAACGGGTGCGTACAAAAAATACTATAGAAATGCACCAATATTATAGACATTTCTAATTTGTTCACTTCATAAAGCCGGAAAGAAGTGCATTTTTATATTATTTCTGAAGTTACCACAAGTTGGTGCGTTACATTTTACCATATTAAATTTCACATAAATGCTCACTTGAATACAATTAATTACAGAAACAACATCGAACCACAAACTTTGAGAGAAAATGGCGACCAAATTTAAGCGAGTAATTTTGACGTTTATTCATTCATATTTTGAAACTAGTAGCGACATCTTTTTTTCGCTAAAAATAGTAGTCCTTTCCAAAACAGGGTAATATACATTTGTTCGGAGATAACTCCCCATGTGGGGACTCTAGATAAATAAGCATAAATAGATCGCTATCTCGGGCGATTTGACGTTACACTCATTTTAATTTACGAATAGATCACAACATGGCAGCACATGTACATACAGTATGTAAATTAACCCCTGGTATTACTTCTACATTTGTACATATAATCAATATAGCCAAAAAATCTGAAAAAAATTAATATTTGAAATAAGAACAAAACATACGAAATACAAAATATATTTTCAAATTTATCACAGACATATTTTTGAAGAATTATAAACTAAACAGAAATAACTGACTACTATTAATTAAAGTATATTACAGACATATTTTTAAAGTACTACAAATTAAAGAGAAATAACTTATTCATATTAATTACTTAATGACTAATAATAATATATTAAAAACTTAAAAACTAAGAAGTGAAAAGCACAGGAGTATTGACGATGGAATAAAAAATTTAGAAGGAATGACAAGTAATGCAATAACTTAAAAGGATAAAAAGAACAGCGCATTTTTAAAAGGGAACAAGTACTTCCGAAACAAAATAATCCTAAAAACAAAATATATATATTCATATCCAAATTGAGATAAAACTAAATTCCTAGGATTAAAATTCATTTAATCTAATCAATCTAATCAATCATTAATAAACTTACATTTGACGAAATCTTTGAATAGTTTCTGTATAAGTGTTTTTTTAAACGTAAGTAACCAAAACCTTGAACTACTTTTAATTTATACCAATTGTAGCTCAAACATATCTATCGTTTTAATCCAGTTTTTATTGCAAGGATGTTTAGTTAAAACTATAACTAAACCCTTGCTTTTTATAAACTGCCTGGGCTTTGAGTATACTCACTTAATTGAGACAATAACAAAATTCTTGCCCTTGCATTTTACGTTTCCGGAATATTTGAAAAGTTCTCAGAACATTGTATACTCTGTTGGAATTTATCCTTTAAATTATTTCATTGTTTGTTAATCTTTTTTAATCCCGAAACAAAATTTGATGTATCATACATCTTCTGGGTGTTAAGATACTCCTACGCCTTATCATTGCATTCTGCGGCAATTTGCAGCTACCATCAAGGACTTCTATTGAATATATTGTTATATCATATTAGTTGAAGATATTGTAATTATCATATTAAATATTTTTGCTGAAATTAGTATGAAAAAATTGCGGCACTTTGCAGCTACCATCAAGGACTTCTATTGAATATATTGTTATATCATATTAGTTGAAGATATTGTAATTATCATATTAAATATTTTTGCTGCAATTAGTATGAAAAAATACCTTTTCGGAAAACTGGTGTCAGAATAGGTGACTTTTAACCTGCACTTGACAATCTTAGGGGCGCTGCAAAAATCTTTTTCAAGGTGTTTAAGCTTCCATCTCCTAAGAACATAAGATGCATTTATTAATATTTTTTTGCAAATGTTATTGAAGTATCTAGAGTTATAATTACTTGGCTTTGTCCTTGGAGTTGCAGATTGTTCTTCTGGTTCTGTATCAGAGCATTCTCCAGTGACTTGAAAACTATTCTGTTATTGCCGTAAAGGAGACACTTCTATTTGGTTTCGATTTCAAATTATCGTTGATTTGTGCCATAAACCGAAGAGTTAGGCCATCCATTAAAAGATTATTCGCCCTCTGCATCCAAATTAAAGCATCTTTTTACACACAAATTTTTACACACAAATATATATAATATATATTTACACAAATATATATATATATATATATATATATATACATATATATATATATATATATAACATTTTAATAGTATTTTCATGATACATATTCATTATATGCATAATACATCATTATATACATACCTGATAATTAGATGCCGGAAAGACATGCATTTTTTATTATATTTGGAGTTATAACAATTTGGCACATTACACTTTACCATTTTAACTTATTAATAAATGAAAAAAGTATTCACCAAAACATAATTATACATAAACAATCACAGAAAAACAAATATAACACATCTCAACTACAATACGCGATGACAACTTGACAACTTATAGAAAATGGCCGATCAAATCAATGTAGATCACGCTAGCTGCTAGATCAATGAAATGGTAAATCGTAGCGCCATCCTTCGAACTATTCAAATACCAATCCATTTCAAAACACGGTAATCCATAGATAAAGAGTATATAGATCGCTCTCTCAGGGCATATTTCGTTGCCACGTTAACTGTCAACTTGCCGAGGTTAGTTCGAGCTGCTCTCCCTTGGTGCGCACGCGTAGATCGTAGAACGGGTGCGTACAAAAAATACTATAGAAATGCACCAAAATTATAGACCGTTTGAATTCAAAATTAAAAAAAAAAGAAATTGAATTTTAAAAAGTATTTATTTTTAACAATAGTATTTTACACACATGGTTACAAAAGATTCATCCTTATAAGCTAAACACAAAAGAAATAGAAATGTATATATAATTATATATATATATATATATATATAATTATAGGTATATTTATTTATATTTCTAGAGCAAAGATTACTTATAATTACAATTAGATTAAGATAAATAATTTAAACACATCTCATAATTCGATCTCAATAATAAATAAATCAAAAAATTTGAGAAACTATCGGATCTCTTTCATTATTCGCAAAAGCAACAAAATTTCTATAAACTAAAGAGAGAAAAATAATTATATTCATATAAAAAAGTAAAATATATATATATATATTTAAAAATCATTTGCAAAATTAATGCATACGATAATCTTCTCAAGTAACTCAATTTATATTTTTTTCGAATAATGCGAATTAACAATTAAGTTACTGTTTTGTTTCTGTTAATATTTTCTACGACTAGTGTTGATGTTCATTTGAATGTTGAACAAAATGTCATTATCATCATTAACATACAAAAGGAAATTATTAATAGTAATGTACAAGTACTTAATAGTTTTCTTATGGCATCTTCAATAACACATTTAAGAATAATATCTCTATCAGAAATAAGGGGTGCACGTTAATGGTGTTTTATTCCTCTAAATAAAAAAGAGATTAGCAAATATATACTTTCTTCCATTTGACAGTTCCTGTCAATCTTTACAATGTAATTATTTTTACGATCATTGAACAACGCAGATAATAATATTTCTGTGTAATATCAAAATGCAACTATCACTACTCATAAACTTTTCGTGAAACATAGCCAAACCTAAATTACCCCTTAGCTAGAATTTTATCATTAAGCATGAATTTCCTTTCATTTAATAATTCAGTATCTTCTCTTAGCCGACATAATATATCATTATGAATACTATTATTCAATGCCAGTGGAAGATCAGCAAATATTTCAGCATGTTTCAGACTGGCTTGCAATTTCTTTATTAATGTTTTTCCTTGTTTATTCGTCTCATATCAATAGTTGTGTTTAGTAAACCCGTTTTATAACTACATCCAAGAGAAAAACTGCTGAAAAAAATCAATGTTAAATTATTTATTACAAACATTTATTATTAGTACAAGAATAATTCTTAAAAACTTACCTATCGGTGAGTTGGTTAGTCTGACGGCAATTTTATCTTTCAATAACTATAACCTTAAAATTCCTAGCATTGTTAAATGTCTCAGTTATTATGCTATAATAAAAACTTATGTCTGACTAGTAGTAATAGATGCAAGTATTTTGAAGTATGCATATTGATAAAAATACTTACTTATTGTTGAAGGCCCGTAAATATTTTTAATCATTTTACATACTACATAGGTTCTAGTAGAAAACACTAGTTTTGACAAGCCAAATAGCAAACATCTACAACATCCAAAACAATATTTATTTGTGATTAATGTTTGGTTATTTTATTCTTATTACGTACTTTGCCATTTCTCGCTGGAAATACATGCAATTTTGCATTTTTTTGGTATTAGTGCATCCTGGAACGTAACACTTAGACTATTTGCTTGCAAACTAATCCTAATCACTTATAAACGCAACTGAACGTTCTCGAAATCGTTTGATTGCCCGAGTTGAAATTCTTACCAGATGAGTGCCAAATCGCTGCAAGAGCGCTCCAAGGGAGAGCAGCTCTAACTAAAATCGAGCTACAGAGTTTTGTTCGGAGATTACCGGCCATGCGGTAATCTACATTTGTTCGGAGATTACCGGCCATGGTAATCTACATTTGTCTATGGACCTTACATAGTGCAGTATGGGAACCGTGCTATGCATTTATCTTTATGCTTATTTATCTAGGGTACCATGACAGACTCAGAGTTGGTACAAATCGCCCCATTTTTATCGTGCTGTATGGAGACTAAAAAATGCAACTTGAAGTAGGAGTAATACGGACGAAATGACATTTATGACATTGACACCTTATTCAAAAATTGGCGCGACGCAGTAAGGTAAACGTACCATATTACAGGATGTTAAGGAACGTTTGACTTTAAAGACGAATTTTAGAGAAAATAGGAAATTGGACGAACTAAATCTGTTATATTTTATTAATTAGACCTTTAAGATTATTATAAAACAAGATTTTTTGTCGTAGAACGTCATTTATAGAAATAATAGTCATTTTGGTGAACTACGCGTTTGTCTCTAATTCCGTGATAAAACTCAGTTCGTGAATATAATGCCGGGAGTCGCTGTACACTATTCCGTGATAGCGCTCGAAGCATAAATTTTTGATCTTATTGCCTTGATAAATATAGTTGAATAGGTTATAAAAAGTACGGTAAATTATAAAATAATACTTTGATATCATTTTAAACATTTATTTAGTAGTATAAAAACCATAAAAATATAAGAAGTTGAAAAACTTCTAAAATAAAAATAAAATAAAAGCTAGTATTATTATAGTAATGGCAGTATAATAATCATTATCAATACTGTTTCGGTAAATCAAATAAATGAAACAATAAAGGAATAATTTTTAACAAAAATTTTTTAACAAAAATTAAACAAAAATATAAACTTAAAATAAATATAAAATTTAAACTCAAAATAAAAAAATTAAACTTGAAATAAAAGTTACAATTCTACCAACAAACGTAAATCTTTAAAGACTTTAAAATAATCTTTAAAGTCTTTCAAGTTAACAATAACTACTAGCTTAAATCAGGTTTGATTGAGAATTTTGTATGTTTTAGAAGTTTTAGAATATAAGTATATTCCAAAAGCTTAATCGGATCAAAACTATCGTGTTTACAGGGAAGAAAATTCACAGACGAGGACAAAATTCTTGCTTTAAGTTTGTATAAAAAGTCTCCAAAGGCTTACTACTTTTGGAGACAAATATTTATTTTGCCATCTCCTCAAACATTGAGGAAGTTGCTTTCAGAGATACCTTTGTATAGCGGTATAAATGAGTGTCTTTTTAATACATTAAGTTCAGCTATTTCTCATAAAAAGTATGAGAGTAGCAAATACTGTGTTTTGATGTTTGATGAAATATCACTATCTTCAGAATTGTCATATGATCACATTGTTGGTTTTGTAGAACTAGCGAATGGCAGAAAAAGTTTATTTGCGGATCATGCACTTGTTTTCATGATAAAAGGAATAAAGGATCGTTGGAAGCAACCAGTTGCTTTCTACTTTTCCGAAGGTGGAGTAAATAGTTCTGATTTAAAATATCTTATTGTTGATGTGGCAAAAAAGTTATTTAGTATTGGTTTAAAGGTTGTTGCCACAGTTTGCGACCAATATGCGGCAAATTGTAAAGCAGTTAATATGCTTTTAAATGATACAGAAGAGTATTATAAAACGAAAAACCTTCACTGGAATAAACTGTTTTTTGAAATAGATGGCCATGAGATTGTTCCTTTATATGATCCTCCACATTTGTTAAAGTGTATGCGGAATAATTTTGCTAAGTACAATGTTAAATTTATAGGTTTAGATGGGGTCGAATATGAAGCATCTTGGAAAGACATCATAGATTATTACAATCATGATTCTACTTCAAGTATGTTTCGTCGTTGTCCTACATTAACCGAACACCACCTTGATCAAACAAAAATGAAACGTATGAAGGTCAGTCTTGCTGCGCAAGTATTTTTTCAACGGGTAGCACATGGACTTCAAAACTCTGGTTACCAGTAGTAGCTGGAAGTGTTACTTCATATGGTACCGGAGAATTTTTGATGTTCATGGACTACTTATTTGATAGTGCCCATGGTTTATCAAAATTGCCATTGAATGGTAAACAATTTCGATGTGCAATTTCAAATAAATCCGGCTCACACTATATTTTGGCGTGAAGCCAAATTAGTTTTGAATTCAATGCAATTCATAAAAAGCAAGGGTTTAGTTAAAGTTTTAACTAAACCTCCTTGCATTAAAAATTGGATTAGAACGATAGAGGGTCTGAGCTACATTTGGCAGAAATCAAAAGTAGTTCAGGGTTTTAGTTACTTATGCACCAGAAATTTTAACCAAGATCCCTTGGAGAATTTTTTTGGTTGCATAAGGAGTCATGGGGCTTCGAATACTAATCCAAGTTGTTACGCTTTTGTGTCTGCCTTTAGAACTTTGCTTGTCAACAATTTATCATCTCGTCATTCACCTTCTGCTAATTGTGAAGTCGATGATACAACTGGGTTACTTGCCACATTTCGAGTGTTTTTGAATAATGAAGATGTCTTGGAAACTGACTCTCTGATCAATATGTCTATTGATGCAGAGCCGTTTCATTTTCAGGACATGTCATTGTACAGTAAAACTGCTAGCGCTTATGTTGCAGGATATTGTACTAAGAAACTTCTCGGATATGTTGGTGAATGCCATGTTCGTACATCTGAACTATTAGCAGATCCAATTGGCAGGGATGAAGCGTCTTGGATTGCATCTAGAGATTACACTGGCCATTCGCTTTTGGTTCCGGAAAATGTATTTTTTGATCTATTTATTAAATGCAGTCAAGTACTTGATCATTTCATTAAATATTTATGTATTGATGATAAACTAAAGGTCAAGTTACAAATATTATTGGCCAGAGCGCGAATGCGGAAGTGCACACATGTCACGTTCTATACCTAATAAATATAATAGTGATCGTCCATCGAATTTAGTGAGTCTTAAGAGAGAGTCTAGTCTAGTGAAGTTTTAAGAGTAGTCTAGAGTAGTCTTAGAATATCTTAAGAGAAGATTATGTCTGTCGGAATTTGGAAAAAGAAATAATAAATAAAGTGTACAGTTCAACAAGCAAATTTTATTGGATCAGAAGCAAGAAGCATATCTCTTTCAGCTAGTATCTTACTGAAAGGGCTCACGATTCCGAAGAGACCTATTTAACAAACCAGTAACTCAAACTTACTCCTACTGCTCGACCCAAGGCACCAGGAAAGGGTTGGACGGATTTATTACCCAATTGGATCAAGGATCTACCTGTAGTTACCACTAAGCTGGAGTGTGGATCAACCCCACATTGGACCCCAACCCATACCAATAACCCCTAACAACATATTTCATTTCAGTATATATGCACTTCAAAACAGAGAATGTATTATTAATGTATATATGCACGTCAGAACACTTGCAAACGAACTACATAATGCCGCGCGGGGAAGCGAAACAGCGGCGCGGGCGGAATATGAAAGTTCCAACGCTATTATGTCCGGATAATCGCGAATCCGTATAACCGAGATCCGGATATTCGAGGTTCTACTGCATATATATATATATAATTAGATTTTTTTGTTCGACGTTGAGGCATATCTTGAATAATGATTTTCAGCCAGTCGTCGAAATAAAGGAAACAAATAAATACAATTATTTATTTATAACATACGTTTCGACACGACTGTGTGTCATCATTCAGCAGGGGGAATATAATGCAAGAGTCTTCGTCGAATATTTTCAATTGGTTGTTATTAAAACTAACCAAATAAATATCACCTTGAATGTACTCTGTTGATTGATTCTGTGCTATATACACGAATTACGACCGCGTGTTATATAACTAGATATATCTAGTTGCGAAACGTCGTAATTAACAAATTGTTTTTTATTTATTGGTTTTATTGCTCAGAAAAGAAACATTCATCAATTTATTGAAAAAAATCCAGGACTTTTCTCTTAAATAAATAAATAAATATATATATATATACTAGCATACCCGGCCTCGCGTTGCGACGGCCCTTATTAAAATCCACCTGATTGAAATTTGAATACGTTTGACAACTAACATTTCAAACCTTTTGTTATTAAAAATTCATATCAATCCAAAAATAAATAAAATCCACATGAATGAAATTTTAATCCGTTTGACAACCAACATTTCAAACCTTTTGTAATAAAACATTCATATCAATCCCAAAATAAATAAAATCCGGATTGAAATTTGAATATGATGGATCAATAAATAAAATGAAGTAATAAAAGATTTGAATAAATGAGTACATTACAAAATTTATAATGAATAACCAAGTGACTTTTATAAATTTGTTATAGCCTGTTTGGTATTACGTCCTATTTACCTTGCTAACATTTTAACATGTTCTATGATGCTGTATTTAAGAATGGTTTCATTGGTCACATACTATTTGGAACTTGCTATAAGCCCTTAATATTTTCTTTGAAATTTTTCCATAAATTTATGATTAGGCACTCACCGATTTCAATGAATTTTGTTTTTAAATTTGTGATTACTTACGAATCACTTATAATATAAATTTCCGACTATAAATTAAAATTCATACTATCCCTGAATAAAGTTCTGAGGAATCCGAGTCCAAATCTATTAAATATTTGATTTTTGGCACTTTTATTAATTTTTAATCAATTTTTGTACTGTAAAATAATGGATGATTATTTATCAAAATTGTAATATTTATACTATAATTTTAGATGTATACACTATCTATTTTGGCATCGAAATTATTTTTTTTTATATTTTTTATTTGAAATCAAGTGAAACATAAATATATTTATTTGATATTTTTCCACAAATATCCGATTTATGACATTGTTTTCAATTCTTTTTCATTTATTTTGAATTAGCAAATGTCAAAACATATAATTAAAATATGCATTAAAATAATATTGTCTATAAATAATATATCATTTTATAAATAGTATTTATTACTTTGGTGCTTGATATGGGTATGACTTTGTAATAAAATATATTCTTTCTGACAAATAAATAAAAACTTGTTATAATTTTCAAAATTATTTGACATTTCATACTTCAAAAATTAATTCACTTGCATTATGTGTTTTGTTTATTATACTTTTGTCATGTCAAATATGTCAATAAAATTGTCTTTCTTGTTTCAACTAAGAAAGATCTCTAATTAAATGATCTGTTAGCGGCATTTTGAATGTTCGCGCGTTGCGATTGCGTAACGAAGAACAACTCTATGGTCGTCGAATTCACGCACTTTTAAGCGCGGGAATTGCGTAGCTTAGCTTGTAAATGCCTAGAATTAAGCCTTTTTTTCTATTGGAACCGTCGAAGGAGTATGACCTACTGTAAATATAACTATATAATATCCTAACGATTAAATAAAGTATTGATAAGTATACGAGCATTATTATTATATTGTATAATCATATATATGTGTATTACTTTTCAGGCGAAACATTGAGGTTAATTAAAATAATCGTATAATTAATGTTTCTAGCATTTCAGAAGTGTGAATGAGCTATCCCACATGGTGATAAGTTTCGTGTTGTGTTAATATTATTTTGTTTCAGTATATTAACGTGATTCTGTTTGGGAAAGTGACGCGGTGTCAAATAACGTGTGTTTTCAGGTTAGGATAAGGGGGCTGTTTTAAATCGTATGTCGATTTAGAAACAGTACGTACACCTTGTTTGTGAGAAGCGATTGCTGGAACTTTTTGTAGTTTTGTTTTTTCGTAGACTCTTAGTAGTAAAAATGGAGGG
Source organism: Ctenocephalides felis (assembly GCF_003426905.1). Taxonomy (NCBI): domain Eukaryota; kingdom Metazoa; phylum Arthropoda; class Insecta; order Siphonaptera; family Pulicidae; genus Ctenocephalides; species Ctenocephalides felis. Next base: position 114,120,900 of record NW_020538040.1, read on the forward strand.
AAAAGCAGACGCATTCGAGAAGTTTCAAAGCAAGTTGAACGCCGACGAGGGGGCACGCGACGAGTTATTATACGACATGATGAGGGCGTTGCTAAGACAGAAAGATGAGCAAACGAAACCGGTGTATCACCTGATGACGGATTTGTCGAAAGTTCTCGGAATAAGAAACAAGGACTTGTATTACATAGTGGCAGGTGAAAGTCACAGCAATGCCAGACAGCTAAGTGCAAGCATACTGAAGTATGAAAAATTAGTAGCACAAAGGAAAGCAAGTGAAAGTAGTGGAACGCAAATTAGAGAGTGCTCAGAACCACTACGAGAACCAACTACGGAAGGAGATAGCAAGGCTTTAGGAGAGAAGACATACTCTGGGGAGAAGGTATTGAAGTGCTACAGATGTAAAGAGAGGGGACATCTTGCTCGTGCCTGCCCAGAGTCTCAACAGAAAACTGAGCCAGAGACTAAGACTCCTAGTGGTGAGGTTAACTGTATCACTCACGGAAAGGACATGTCTGTGAGCAAATACATGAAATTAGTAACCATAGATGGTAAGGAATGTAAGGCTATGGTAGATGCAGGCAGTTCCGAATGCACAATAAAGAAGTCATTGGTGACTGATATGGAGTACAAGATGTTGCATAGCCCTATGATAATGAAGAGCTGGGGACCTGAACACATCATGGTTGAGTCTCCTGCAGCAATCATAGTGACGATAGAGGTGGACAAAGTCATGGCAAAGGATGTTTCGGTTAGGATAGTGCCGGATGATACACAACCCGTGGATGTGATCATCGGACGGACTTTTACAGAATTACCACACTTGTACTACACAAACAGAGACAACAAACTGACGTTTAGGTACAATGAGGAACACCCCCTTGCGACATGGAAGTGGTAGGCCCAACAGAACAGAGACTGAGGACAGCCACTGACACAATAGTACCTTCAGGGACAGTAAACTTAGTCAGGGTTACAGATGAACAGACTGACTTGGCTGTACCTCCAAACTTAGATGACAAACCTGTAAGTTTACCAACAAACTTGACGATACACACAGGGCAAGTCTGGACAGTACGACAGACAGAGACTAAGACAGAACCTATAGTTGTGACTGACTTAGACATGGGGAGCCAACCCAGAGTAGTCACAATTGAACTAATTCCTTGTTTGAATAATTTTAGGTCAAATGAGGACAAAGCAGCACTGGACCAGGAGAGAAAGGCGCTGGAGCTGGAGAAGAAGGCATTGGACCTGAAGCGGACAATACTAGACCAGGAGAGGAAGGCACTGGACCGCAGGAGCATGGTGCTGGACAGGGACAGGCTGATAATAGACCAGGAGAAGATTGCGCTGAGGCCCGAGAATATCCAAATGATGCAGATGAGGCCTATGTGGGAAAAATCTCAACGGAATGCAGATAAACACATCAAACCAGAGGAGCAACCCAGATGGAAGAGGACCTCGACAAACTGGAGAAGCATCCCAGCGGACTGTAGGAAGATCCGGAAGGAGCAGAAGATGCCAGAAGATCACTCTGGACTGGGAGAAGAGGACACAGGCCTGGGAGAACATCATGCAGGACTGGAAAGAGATCATGCAGGACTGGTAGAAGATAGGACAGGACTGGGAGAAGACCGGACAGGACTGGGAGGAGATCAAGTAGGACTGAAAGGAGATCATCTGAGACAGGAAGATTCCAGTAGTCGCCCACAACGTCAGAGATTACATACTCGAGGACGAGTGAGGTTTAGGCCGAGTGTTAGCGGCATTTTGAATGTTCGCGCGTTGCGATTGCGTAACGAAGAACAACTCTATGGTCGTCGAATTCACGCACTTTTAAGCGCGGGAATTGCGTAGCTTAGCTTGTAAATGCCTAGGATTAAGCCCTTTTTTCTATTGGAACCGCCGAAGGAGTAAGACCTACTGTAAATATAACTATATAATATCCTGACGATTGAATAGAGTATTGATAAGTATACGAGCATTATTATTATATTGTATAATCATATATATGTGTATTACTTTTCAGGCGAAACATTGAGGTTAATTAAAATAATCGTATAATTAAGGTTTCTAACAGATCTTATATCTGAATTATTTATTTTTTAATAAATTAATAATTATTATAAGTCATCAATGAATAAATTATATAATTGTTAAATCGGTTTGGCTAAATCAACACAGGAATATTGTGGAAATAAATATTTTTTTACATAAAGATCTGATATTTAACATTTGCATTTTTTATTTCAAATTAATTATTACTGTCAAAATATTTTCTTTTTGGTCGAAATTTAATATAATATGATATAATATTTAGTTTGTCTCGTTTATTTTTGTCAGATTCCAATGATACCCTCTGATTATACTATTCCATTTAAGAGGTTACAATTTCCTGTAAGATTAGCATTTGCGACGACAATCAAAATATATCTCAACTGATATATTGATAATAATATTATATTTTAATTACACAAATTTCTTTACGCTTCGATAATTGATTCAAACGCATCACAGTGTTTCATTTTGTTTATGTCAATTTTTTTTCAATTAATAGATAAATTAGATTTTAGTCTAAATCAACGCAGTATCTTTATCTAAATATACAATTTTTTATATAAATATTTGATTTTTTACATTTGCATTTAATTGAAAAATAGTGAATGTCAATTTCAGATATCCAATATGCACTAAATTTATAAATATCAAAATATTTCCTTCTTGGTTGAAAATTAATATAATATGATAATATTTATTATACAATAATATTTTGTTTCTATAATTTGTTTGGCAATATTGCCTATAACATAACTTCGAATAATTAATTTATTTGTTTCTTATTGAAGTCGTTAAATTTTTTTTTTTTGAACTGTCAAAGTTTGGTTATGATTAATTTTAAATTCAATATGCCGCTTTTGTATTGTGGTCTATAATGGTTTGGTGAAGTTTTGGTATCCGAAATTATTTGGTAAGCTAATAAAATAAATATAAATTATAAATTTATTTATCTAATTATTTTCATAAATATTGACAAATGACATTTCACTTTTTTTCATGTCAACATTTATTTACATTGATTTTTAATTAGATTTAAAACTATAAACAGTGATTTTGAATATAGCATTTTATCTAATTTGGATATAAATGTTGGATTTATCTATATCATGGGGAGTTATATTCGAACAAATGCGCGTTGAACTGTTTTCTTCTCGAGTAGTGTCAATTTTTAAAAACAGATGGCTCATGTGTACTCATTTCAACTACAAATTGTTCGTGGTTCGTGCAAGTAGCTGTCAAGTATTTGATCGTTGTACGAATAACCTAAGTTTGTGAACTCGTATTGTTTCTAATTAATTAATTGTGTTTAAGTGAACATTTAAGTGAAATTTAATATGCAAAGTGTTTTTATAGTACCCAAATAAGTGTCAAGTGCGGGTTAAAATATTCAGCTATTCCAATACCAGTTCCCGCAAAGGTATTTTTTTTTTATAATAATTGCAGCAATTATAATATATAATCAAGATATTTCAACATGCTATTATATTGAATAGGTGTCTTGAAGGTACCTGCAAATTGCTGCAAAATGCACGAACAAGGCGCAGGAGTACTTTTGACACCCTAGGAATGCATGACGCTTTCAAAATTTTATTCAAGGAGATAGGATAAGAAGAATTCATAAATAATGCAGTAATTTAAGGAACAAATTGTAACAGAGTATTAAATGTTCTAAGAGGTGTTCAAATTTAAAAGGAAGAAAAGTCACAGCCGAGGACATATTTCTTGCTTTAAGTCTGTACAAATAGTCTCCTATTTTTTGAGACAAATATTTATCTTGCCATGTCCTCAAACATTGAGAAAGTTGCATTCAGAGATACAATAGTATAGCGGTATTAATGAGTGTCTATTTAAATCATTAGGTTCTTCAGCTATTTCTCTTAAAAAGTATTAGTAGCAGATACTGTGATTTGATGTTTGATGAAATATCATCTTCAGAATTGTTATATGATTGGATTTAATCTCATATTGTTGATGTTGCAGAACAGTTATTTAAGTATTGGTTTAAATGTTCATGAATGTAAGTTCATTGTTATATTTAATAAGATTACCTATTACATTAGCAAATGTAAACACTTATAAAGCGAGTCTATACCATACATAATTTAATGTATTTTGATTGAAGATTAGTATTATAATATTCTTCAAATAAAACTTGAGCAACATCCCAATATAATGTTTAAGTTCAAGATATATCTGTTACCGACTTTGAGAATCAAAAATATTGCTTTTATCTTTCAATTCATAAACAATTGTATGTGCATAAAACCTTATTCTGTTCATTGTAAACACTTTGTTGATCTTTTATGGCAAATTCAATGATAATGTTTTCATGATGAAACATGGTTAAATGTAATGTTATAAAATACTCATACAGAAACTATTCAAAGGTTTCGTTAAATACAACTTTACTATTAATTCATTAGATAGCAAAGTAACTATTAAATGCAGAATTAATAAAGAACAATATCTCGTAAATGAGTTTTAATCCTAGGAATTTGGATTTCTCTCAATTTTGATATCAATATATATATTTTATGTTTTTAGGACTTTTTTGTTTGTGAAGTATTTGTACTTTTTAACAAATTATCTGTTCCTTTTAACCTTTTGAATTTTTTTATTATTTGTGATTCCTTTTAAATTTGTCATTTCATTGTGTGCTCTTGTGCTTTTAGTTTCTTCTTAGTTTTTAAGTTTTTAATATAGTAATTAAGTATGAGTCAGTTATTTCTGCTTAGTTTAGTTAAATACTTCTGTGGTTTTCTCCACTTAGATCTTTAGTTTTTGAGATATTATTTATTCATAATTATGGAATTATAATAATAATAATTATTTTTATTATATTTCTAAACATTCCATAACTGTAATTACAATTGTTAATATAAACATAATTTTAATTGTTCTTTAAACATATGTAATATATTTTGTATTTCGTATGATTTGTTCTTATTTCCAATATTAAAAATTATTCAGTTTTTTTGGGCTGTATACGATACGTACAAATTTAGAAGTAATACCAGGGGTTGATTTATATATTGTACATGTGCTGCCATCTATTTTTAAAAATTTGTATTTCAATCGAGGTATCGTCAAATCGCCTATAATAGCGATCTATTATACTTGTTTATCTATGATCTATATACAGTAAACCCTCGCTTTACGCGGAAAGTGCGTACCGTGCAGTATGGGGACCCATAGATAAGTAAACATAAATAGATCGCTATCTGAGGCCATTTGACATTACCGCCATTTTAATATTTTTAGCGATCTGAAGAAGGCAGCACTTGTTCAGTATATAAATCAACCGCTGGTATTATTCCTAGATTTCGCATACGTAATTCAAAATAAGAAAACCTAAATAATTTCTTATATTGGAAATGAGAAAAAAAACATACGAAGTACAAAATATATTTTCAAATATATCACAAACATTTTTACATAACAATTAAATTTTTTATAAATGTAATAATCAATATATAAACAATAATAAGTATTATAATTTTACAATTATAAGTAACTAAAAAAAGTATTCACAATGATATGATAAATTTACAAGGAACGATCAATATGAATTACTTAATGATCAATAATATATAACAGCAACACAGAGATTGTGTAGAAGCATTTACAATAAAATGTTAAACTTAAAAGGAACGATCAATATGAATTACTTAATGAACAATAATATATAACAACTACTCAGAGATTGTGTAGAAGCATTTAAATAAAATGTTAAATTTAAAAGGAACGATCAATATGAATTACTTAATGATCAATAATATATAACAGCTACACAGAGATTGTGTAGAAGCATTTACAATAAAATGTTAAACTTAAAAGGAACGATCAATATGAATTACTTAATGATCAACAATATATAACAACCAGACAGAAATATTGTAAAAGCTTTCATAAGTATAATGAATTTACACGAACTGACTAATATTAATTTCTTAATGACTAATAATAATATATTAAAAAGAGAAAAGTATAGAGTCTAAGTATGTAGTATATAGAGTACATACTATAGATAATGGAATAGTATAATTAGAAGAAATGATAAATAATGAACAAATTTAAAAAGTTAAATCCTACAGACATAAAATATATATATTGATATCAAAATTGATAGAAAACTAAATTCCAAGAATTAAAATGCATTTATGAGTCATTCTTCTTCAACATTAACTTTGCATTTGATAGTTATTTTGCTTTCCAATCAATCATTAATAAAGTTGCATTCTACAAAATCTTGAATTTCTTATGATTCGATTGTGTCAATAGAACAGTGCAGCAGTCCTTTCGGCTGGAATGTTAAGAATATTTCTGAGCATCTTATACTCTGTTGCAATTTATACCTTAAATTATTGCATTGTTTGTCTATCCTTCTTAACTCCCTCAACATATAATGGATGTGTCATACATTTTACATGCCCTCGGCAATCCTATCCTTAGTCACTAGATTCTGCTGCAATTTGTATTCCCAAGAACATCTAATAAACATAACATGTAATATAATATCAAGTCGTAATAGCAAATGGTATTAAAATATTCAGAATTATTATTACCCTTTCCACTGGAGTTGCAGAGTCCAGTGGTCATAATATATCAGATTGTATTTCTCTTCTTATATCACTGTGAACTATAGACATGAGAACTATTCTCTGAATTATAATTGGACATTTCTAATTTGTTCACTTCATAAAGCCGGAAAGAAGTGCATTTTTATATTATTTCTGAAGTTACCACAAGTTGGTGCGTTACATTTTACCATATTAAATTTCACATAAATGCTCACTTGAATACAATTAATTACAGAAACAACATCGAACCACAAACTTTGAGAGAAAATGGCGACCAAATTTAAGCGAGTAATTTTGACGTTTATTCATTCATATTTTGAAACTAGTAGCTACATCTTTTTTTCGCTAAAAATAGTAGTCCTTTCCAAAACAGGGTAATATACATTTGTTCGGAGATAACTCCCCATGTGGGGACCCTAGATAAATAAGCATAAATAGATTGCTATCTCGGGCGATTTGACGTTACACTCATTTTAATTTACGAATAGATCACAACATGGCAGCACATGTACATACAGTATGTAAATTAACCCCTGGTATTACTTCTACATTTGTACATATAATCAATATAGCCAAAAAACAAATTATATTTTCAAATTTATCACAGACATATTTTTGAAGAATTATAAACTAAACAGAAATAACTGACCACTAATAATTAAGAAAACTTTTGTCCTCAAAAGTGTCATTTCTGTTAGACTTCGTTTACAAACAATTAGGCTCTAAAAAGAAAACCATTAAAACATTTCAGAATAACTTGAATTAATTGAAAAAGAAAAAAAAAATTGCATAAAATTACATATTCTTTTTACTTACAGTGTATTATTTTTAACTTGTATATGACCTAATAGCATCTATACCTATAAAATTTAACTTAATCAGCAATCAACTGCAATTAATGGTCTTCGATTATGCAAAAACATTACTGAAATGTAATAAGTTATTTATAGAAGGTAAATCAAGACAATGAAGAATAAAGAAGTTAATAAAATAATTGGAAATAAAATATTTAAAAAAAAATTATTTACTCATAAAAATTATATCTACAAACAACACTGTTACAAAATTACCGAGCTCCCAAAATTTTGCTTACAAATCAAAATTGGAGAGAATTTGCCTTGAAACTTGATAACCTACATAATGTTTATGTTTACTAAACAATATGAGCTGTTCTGCTTACTATTGTCTTGACTTCAGTTGACCTCGTATTTCTTTCGGTATTTATAATTATATAATTTTTGTAATCGAGGTAATGTCATAGATTTCAATTTGTCTGTCTTCTTATGATGAGCTGACGACGATACCAACTTTTTGCTGCTCGGACTTTGTAAATTTGCAAATTCTTTATTTTTAATTAAATTTATATTCTTGTCATTGAACACGTGTATTGTGGCTGCTAAATCATTTTTTGATAGTTTCCATTGTGGCGGTATTTTTCTTATAACATGTATTTTGTGCTCCTTGACCTCTTGTATACTTTTTTCTATAATTTTGTCATTAATACGACTTCTTTTAAAATGCTTCTTCTTCTTCTTTTTCCATTTTATTTTATTTGAAGCAGTTTTTATTTCTTCTTCATTAATTATTTTGATATCATCTTGTTTGTTGTATATTTCTTCGATTTCTGGAACCGCATCTTGGATTTTTTCAAATTCAGCCATTCGTATGTTCAAATTTTCTTCATCTTCATCTTCGATTAATCTTCATCTTCATCTTATCTTTCCGATCGTATTAAAACAATGCGCTTGCTATGGCTTGCTTGATATGATATTCGATTAGCGTCAATCAACTGACATGTGTCATGTGGCCGTGTTCATTCCGCTATATATATATTGAACTGTAATTGTGTGGTTGTTTGGATCACATGTTCAAATTTTCTTCATCTTCATCTTCATCTAATATTTCTGCAGCAATTGTCGTCAATTCTTCGGTTTCAGTGTTTTGAGTCAGATTTTCGACTGTGTATTCTTCTGATTCTTCTTCGGTAGATTTGAATGTGTTGTCTATGCCGTCATATTTTCTTGTATTTTCTAAAATCATAGTATTTTCATAGTTCAAAGCATCGTAGCTATCGTTGTGTTCGCCTTGGTTAATATCTTCAAAAATTTCATTTTGTCTGAAAATAGTTTTTTCCTCATATATTGATTTTTGGCGAATTTTTTCACATTTTGAAATGTGGTGTCCTCTTTTCCTGCAATATCTACACACAACGTAGCGGTTATATTGTTTGCCATAGGTGATATTTAAATACTTCTCCTCTTTGATGGCAATATTCTTAGCTTCCTCAAGATTTTTTGGTTTGGCTCCTTTGACAATAGTTTTTATTTCCAACTGGAGGCCTTCAATGAAAACAGCTAGAGCTAAATCGCAATATGAGGCATAAATTGTTTCCTTTTTTGAAAAATAACATTCAATATAAATTAACATTAGCAGATCATCAATTCTCTCAGCAAATTTCTCCGTTGGTTCCTCATTTCTTTTTTTCACTGTAGCTAATTCATATTGCAAATCTGTAATTGATCGGGAATCTTTAAATTTATTAATTAAAATTGGTTTAATATCTTCCCATAACTTATAATCAGACCACCTTATGCAATTAAATGCTGATCCATATAATCTACTAAGAGAAATTTTAGATATTATTTCATATGTTTCAAAATTAACGTCTTCTAAAATTGAATCTACTATGCTTATATATCTAAAGAGATTATATGAATTACCATCAAATTGAGGTATACTTTCAACAGCTGCCTTGATTCTGATTTCTCTTATTGCCTCACTATACTCAACATCTTGCATAAATCCTGAAGAAATGGGTTCCATCTTGAGAGAGTGATGTTGTCCAATTTGCTTATTGTAAATCCGATGAATTATTGTTCAATCCAGTCGTAGTCTCTGTTGTTCCAAAATTTGTTCTCTTCGGTAGGCGCCACCATCCCCCAAGTTGTGCCGCGAATATTCCTCCGGTTTACCAAGTTGTGGCGGCTATTTAACTCGATGTCCCCAGATGAAAATTCTTCAGCACTGCGAGGGAAAATTTCCGCTAAGCCACCATGAACTGTAATTGTGTGGTTGTTTGGATTACACCTGAGATTATGGGAGGTTGTTTGGTAGCTGGAGCTGAGCGGTTGATAATATAAAAACACTGGTTCTTGGTTGATCTTGATATTTTATTGTTTACTATTTTCACAATTAAATAATTTGTTGATAACCTTTTGGTTATCAATAATCAGAGACTACATTTTTAAGTATCCCAACAGTAAGCCTGACTTGAGTCCTGACTTCTGACTTGAGTCCTCACTTCTGACCGCTTAACTAAATCTTAACTACTTCTTATATACTAAATAATTGAATACAAAACGTGATTCCAAAATCTAACAGCAAGGTCGGAAGAACTTCGGATAACCTTCAAATAGCACGTAGTGCTTTAATAAAAACAATAAATAATAAATTATATTTGTGATTACAGAATATATATATATAACATTTTAATAGTATTTTCATGATACATATTCATTATATGCATAATACATCATTATATACATACCTGATAATTAGATGCCGGAAAGACATGCATTTTTTATTATATTTGGAGTTATAACAATTTGGCACATTACACTTTACCATTTTAACTTATTAATAAATGAAAAAAGTATTCACCAAAACATAATTATACATAAACAATCACAGAAAAACAAATATAACACATCTCAACTACAATACGCGATGACAACTTGACAACTTATAGAAAATGGCCGATCAAATCAATGTAGATCAAGCTAGCTGCTAGATCAATGAAATTGTAAATCGTAGCGCCATCCTTCGAACTATTCAAATACCAATCCATTTCAAAACACGGAAATCCATAGATAAAAGAAGAGTATATAGATCGCTCTCTCGGGGCATATTTCGTTGCCACGTTAACTGTCAACTTGCCGGGGTTAGTTCGAGCTGCTCTCCCTTGGTGCGCACGCGTAGATCGTAGAACGGGTGCGTACAAAAAATACTATAGGAATGCACCAATATTATAGACCGTTTGAATTCAAAATTAAAAAAAAAAGAAATTAAATTTTAAAAAGTATTTATTTTTAACAATAGTATTTTACACACATGGTTACAAAAGATTCATCCTTATAAGCTAAACACAAAAGAAATAGAAATGTATATATAATATATATATATATATATATATATATATATATATATATATATAATTATAGGTATATTTATTTATATTTCTAGAGCAAAGATTACTTATAATTACAATTAGATTAAGATAAATAATTTAAACACATCTCATAATTCGATCTCAATAATAAATAAATCAAAAAATTTGAGAAACTATCGGATCTCTTTCATTATTCGCAAAAGCAACAAAATTTCTAGAAACTAAAGAGAGAAAAATAATTATATTCATATAAAAAAGTGAGATATATATATATATTTAAAAATCATTTGCAAAATTAATGCATACGATAATCCTCTCAAGTAACTCAGTTTATATTTTTTTCGAATAATGCGAATTAACAATTAAGTTACTGTTTTGTTTCTGTTAATATTTTCTACGACTAGTGTTGATGTTCATTTGAATATTGAACAAAATGTCATTATCATCATTAACATACAAAAGGAAATTATTAATAGTAATGTACAAGTACTTAATAGTTTTCTTATGGCATCTTCAATAACACATTTAAGAATAATATCTCTATCAGAAATAAGGGGTGCACGTTAATGGTGTTTTATTCCTCTAAATAAAAAAGAGATTAGCAAATATATACTTTCTTCCATTTGACAGTTCCTGTCAATCTGTACAATGTAATTATTTTTACGATCATTAAACAACGCAGATAATAATATTTCTGTGTAATATCAAAATGCAACTATCACTACTCATAAACTTTTCGTGAAACATAGCCAAACCTAAATTACCCCTTAGCTAGAATTTTATCATTAAGCATGAATTTCCTTCAATTTAATAATTCAGTATCTTCTCTTAGCCGACATAATATATCATTATGAATACTATTATTCAATGCCAGTGGAAGATCAGCAAATATTTCAGCATGTTTCAGACTGGCTTGCAATTTCTTTATTAATGTTTTTCCCTGTTTATTCGTCTCATATCAATACTTGTGTTTAGTAAACCCGTTACATAACTACTTCCAAGAGAAAAACTGCTGAAAAAAATCAATGTTAAATTATTTATTACAAACATTTATTATTAGTACAAGAATAATTCTTAAAAACTTACCTATCGGTGAGTTGGTTAGTCTGACGGCAATTTTATCTTTCAATAACTATAACCTTAAAATTCCTAGCATTGTTAAATGTCTCAATTATTATGCTATAATAAAAACTTATGTCTGACTAGTAGTAATAGATGCAAGTATTTTGAAGTATGCATATTGATAAAAATACTTACTTATTGTTGCTTACTTACTTACTTATTGTTCTCGAAATCGTTTGATTGCCCGCGTTGAAATTCTTACCAGATGAGTGCCAAATCGCTGCAAGAGCGCTCCAAGGGAGAGCAGCTCTAACTAAAATCGAGCTACAGAGTTTTGTTCGGAGATTACCGGCCATGCGGTAATCTACATTTGTTCGGAGATTACCGGCCATGGTAATCTACATTTGTTCGGAGATTACCGGCCATGATGGGGACCGTGCTATAAAAACCTCGTATTTAACATACAATTCAGGCTAATTCGTAATGCGTTCTATGGAACCTTACATAGTGCAGTATGGAAACCGTGCTATGCATTTATCTTTATGCTTATTTATCTAGGGTGCCATGACAGACTCAGAGTTGGTACAAATCGCCCCATTTTTATCGTGCTGTATGGAGACTAAGAAATGCAACTTGAAGTAGGAGTAATACGGACGAAATGACATTTATGACATTGACACCTTATTCAAAAATTGGCGCGACGCAGTAGTCAGCTCAAACGTGTTTTTAGACAGCTATTATCATGGGGAGTTATCTCCGAACAAATGTTACACTGTTTTGGCGAGGATTAATATTTTTAGCGAAAAAAAGATGTCGCTACTTGTTTCAATCTCATTAATCGAAAAGAAAATAGATGGCTGCACGACAAATCGTTTGTTTGTTTTGGGAAAAACCAGCGGAAATTAATCGCCATTATCTTCTTATATAGTGAAGCCGTAGTGAAGAATTTATTTACGTTGTGAAGTATTTTATTTATAATTAATTGTGTTCAAGGGATAATTATTAAATTAATATGGCAAAGTGCAGTGTACCAAATTGTGGTAACTCCAGAAATAATATAAAGTTGCATGTCTTTCCGGCATCTAATGATCAGGTATGTATATAATGATGTATTGTGTTTATATAATAAATTTGTATAATAAAAATATAACGAAAATGTTTTACATGTTTTCAATTTGGGTGCGGAGGTCTAATAATCCTTTAATAGACGATTTAACTCCATTATATTGTGGCAAACGTTGTTATGTATCCCACATAGCACGCGTCGAACCGCGGTCGCACCGCTTTAGCCCATTTTGAACCCGCTAGGTTAACATCGATCAAAACTGGCACATTATTTGACCGTCAGTGGGTTTATCTGAAATTTGACCTTTCTGGTTCAACCAGGTTTAACCAAATAGGTTCATTTTTGGTCCAGACTTATGACGCATGCGCGATAGATAGTGCGCATGCGCAGTAGCTAGTGCGCATACGTAGACGTGGATCGAGCAAGATGCCAGGTAGATGAGCGCCATTTTAAATTCGCGCTTGGCTTGGTTTATTTATACGTGATGTTGTTGATTTATTTTTCTAAAAAAAACTCCATATAAATATGTCGACTAGAAAGTTTCGCAAATCTATTGGCTTTGTGACAGACCGACATTTTAGAAGGAGGGTGAAGTGGGAATTCGAAAGAATAACCGCGGAAAAAAAGAAAGAATTGACTCTTTCCAGTGTAAATGATAGTGCTGTTCATCATGTTGAAATTTCAACAAGTGTCAGTACTCAGGATGATTTTGGAATGCAATTTAATGATCATCACGATCAAGGTAATTATAAATTAAATTTTATCTAATTATTTAATAGTAAAGATAATAGAAAAATATGTAAATATTTTAGTTTTAGCATGTAATCAGAATGATTTTGGAGCGACATCTTCTCATGAATATAGTGTTGAAGAAGTTTATACAAAAGTCAGATAAACCAGTGCAACAAATTTACAAGAGGTATTTTGAGGTAAAAGAGCACTTTATAGAGAAAAATGTAAAGGCAGTAACCAAGACAGAAACTGGTAGTCATTGGAAAAGAGTTTAAAATTAAAGATGATTTGCATGATCATCCATGCAAATCATCTTTAATAGGAGAATATATGCTGAGTGGAATATCGGATTTGGAATCATGGCCAATAACCGAAGTTAAGAAAAATATGTTGTATTATTTTATATTTATATTATTAACTTCCCGAAGGAGAAGTTTATGTTTTCATCAAAAAATCCGATTCGCTAATTTTATGTTTTCTCGACGTTTCAAGCCATTCTGAATCGAATGAGACCAAATTTGGAAAAAGTATGTGTGTGTGTGTGTGTGTGTGTGTGTGTATGTGTGTGTGTGCGTGTGCACCAACAGATTTTTTGCCGTAAATCGACGTTTTCTCGAAAACGGCTGGGTCGATTTCAAAAATTTAAAAGCCATTCGATGTATCTCGACGAGAACTATTGTTTGTCAGTTTTGTGCGACGATCGGCCAAGCCGTTTCTTTATAAATGGCAGAAAAGTGAAAAATTTTTCGTCTACGTTTTAGCCCGCAATTCTGAATCGATTTTGAAAATTCAAAAACCGTTCGAAAGATATTGGTTGGGAATCGTGCTGATTAGTTTTTGGTAGAGATCGGCCGGGCCGTTTTCTTGTAATAAAGTTTTTTAAAAAAAAAATTTGACGATTTTTATGATTATTTTTTTGACGAAAGATACCATAGTTTTCTAGGTCATACTAAAATATTACGGCCCTACGACAACTGGTTCAGCTTTAAAAATTCGTCAAAGTTTGCAAAAATCAGTATGGTCTTTTTGGCATTTGTCAAAATTAGACTTTTGATCGACGTTTTCTCAAAAACGCCTGAACCGATTTTAGAAATTTAAAAGCCATTTGATGTATTTCGGTGAGGACTATCGTTTGTCAGTTTTGTGCAATGATCTGACAAGCCGTTTCTTTGTAATTCGAAAAAACTTTTCGTACATATTTAAGCTCATCCTACCGAACCGATTTTAAAAAATCAAAAACTGTTCGAAAGATATTAGTTGGGAATGATGCTGATTAATTTTAGGTGAAAATCTACCGAGCCGTTTTCTTGTAATTAACTGTTGAAAAAAAGTGTTAAATTTTCGTCGACATTTAAGCTCATCCTACCGAACCGATTTTGAAAAATCAAAAACTGTTCGAAAGATATTAGTTGGGAATGATGCTGATTAATTTTAGGTGAAAATCTACCGAGTCGTTTTCTTGTAATTAACTGTTGAAAAAAAGTGTTAAATTTTCGTCGACATTTAAGCTCATCCTACCGAACCGATTTTGAAAAATCAAAAACTGTTCGAAAGATATTAGTTGGGAATGATGCTGATTAATTTTAGGTGAAAATCTACCGAGCCGTTTTCTTGTAATTAACTGTTGAAAAAAAGTGTTAAATTTTCGTCGACATTTAAGCTCATCCTACCGAACCGATTTTAAAATATCAAAAACTGTTCGAAAGATATTAGTTGGGAATGATGCTGATTAATTTTAGGTGAAAATCTACCGAGCCGTTTTCTTGTAATTAACTGTTAAAAAAAAATTAAGCCGTTTTTCATGAAACTTTTTTTGGCGATATACATCATGGTCTTATAGAACTTACTGTAATATTACGGCCTTACAACAAGTAGTTTAATTTTAAAAATTCGTCAAAGTTTGCTAAAATTATTATAGTTTTTTTTAAAGTAGGATTAATGAAGTATATTATTTACACATTTTTTTTGATTAAGTCGATTATTTACACATTTCGGGAAGTTCATGTAACTTGCCTCAAGGCTAAATACCAAACCAACTAGTTATTATATTTAGTTAAGTTTATTGTAATATTATAGTTAAGTTTTTCATTGAATTATTTTGTTTAAGTTTATTATATACTTGTATATTGTAAGATTTTCATATAATATCATTTTGATAAAATATTACAGTAAAATGTTTCGATTTTTTTTTCATGAAAATAAATGTTATTTTAATCTAGAATTGCATTTTTAATTCATTAACTATTCATTTCAGATTTAATTCATTAAAAAAAAAATTATTCACGTTCCATTTTTAACCCATTTGCCAAATTCGATGGAACGGTGTTCAACCCATTTACCAAATTTTTGACCTATTATCAAAATATTTTCAATGTGTGTGCCAAATTTTGACCCCTAATGGAACTTTTCTCAATCCATAATATATGCCAATAAGGTTGACCAATATCGCAACCGGGTTCGGACTTTAGGTTCATTTCTGTGCGAAGATTGACCTAAATACACGTATGTGGTGCGACCAAAGTTTAACCGATCGACCTAAAAGTCGAACCACAGGTCGCCCCTGACTCGCACTTGTGCTATGTGGGATGTGACGCGCACTTTACAAATGTTTGTAAAGTTGAAAATTTGCCAACAAGTTCGAAGACAAATTTGAAAATTAATGCCCTACCAACCATAAATATGCCAGGTTTCTACTATAATACATGAATAAATGAATTTGTTTTCAATAGAAATGCTCAATTCATATTTTGCTTGGTTTTTATAGGATTCGTTGGGAATCCTTACCTAGAAGAGAATTGTCTCCTGGATAAACATCGATTCCGTAAGAATAATAATAAAATTTATATATGTATTTGATAGTTAGATTTTAAAAAACTTATATTATTTTAGAACTTGGTGTGTCGATTCGCAAATGTAATGTGAAGGCAGGAGCATACCGATTGTCAAAGAATATTAATCCCATCTCAGGTAGATAAATACAAGTTATTTAGACATTAATTTTAAATGATATTGTTGCTCATTTAAATCAGGTACTCTACTTTTTTTCAATAATTTACACATTAATATGCTTCCTTTTTTAGCTTCTTCGAGCATTATGGAACTTGATGGAACTCTGGAATTACAGAATGGTTCTCATATTACTGAAGAATGTTCTGATCTAGGTTCAGGAGAACAATCTTCAACACCAAGGACAAGGACAAGTAATTATAACTCTAAATACTTTAATACCATTTAGTTGTTTAGACATTAATTTAAAATGATGTAGTTGTGTATTTAAATCCGATACTCTATCCTTTTTCCTAATAATTTATATATTAATATGCTTCCTTTTTTTAGCTTCTTCAAGCATTATGGAACTTGATGGAACTCTGGAATTACAGAATGGTTCTCATATTACTGAAGAATGTTCTGATCTAGGTTCAGGAGAACAATCTTCAACACCAAGGACAAGGACAAGTAATTATAACTCTAAATACTTTAATACCATTTGCAGAAAATTACTGATAAATGAATCTTATGTTTTTAGTTGTTTAGACATTAATTTAAAATGATGTAGTTGTGTATTTAAATCCGATACTCTATCCTTTTTCCTAATAATTTATATATTAATATGCTTCCTTTTTTTAGCTTCTTCAAGCATTATGGAACTTGATGGAACTCTGGAATTACAGAATGGTTCTCATATTACTGAAGAATGTTCTGATCTAGGTTCAGGAGAACAATCTTCAACACCAAGGACAAGGACAAGTAATTATAACTCTAAATACTTTAATACCATTTGCAGAAAATTACTGATAAATGAATCTTATGTTTTTAGTTGTTTAGACATTAATTTAAAATGATGTAGTTGTGTATTTAAATCCGATACTCTATCCTTTTTCCTAATAATTTATATATTAATATGCTTCCTTTTTTAGCTTCTTCGAGCATTATGGAACTTGATGGAACTCTGGAATTACAGAATGGTTCTCATATTACTGAAGAATGTTCTGATCTAGGTTCAGGAGAACAATCTTCAACACCGAGGACAAGGACAAGTAATTATAACACCAATTACTTTAATAATTAATACTTTTGCAGAAAATTACTTACAAATTAATCTTATATTTTCAGTTAGGAGATGGAGACCTAAAAACCTCAGAAAAGATTTTTGCAGTACCCCTAAGATTGTCAAGTGCGTGTTAAAACAGTCACCTATTCTGACACCAGTTTCCCGCAAAGTTATTTTTTCATATTAATTACAGCAATAATAATTAATTAATCAATTGTGATATTATAATATGTTATTATATTTAATAGATGTCCTAGGAGGTAACTGCAAATTGCTTCAGTATTCACTGATTAAACGTAGAAGTGCTTTAACACCCAGGAGGTGTAAAATGTATGATACATCTAAAATTTTGTTCCGGGAGGTAAGAAGGATTAACAAACAATGTAATAATTCAAGGGATAAATTGCAACAAAGTATACGATGTTCTGAAAAGTTTTCAAATATTCCGGAAACACTAAATGTAAGGGCAAGAAATTTTATATTGTCTCAATTAAGAGAGCATACTAAAAGACCGAAAGGAAGAAAATTCACAGAGGAGGACAAAATTCTTGCTTTAAGTTTGTATAAAAAGTCTCCAAAGGCTTACTACTTTTGGAGACAAATATTTATTTTGCCATCTCCTCAAACATTGAGGAAGTTGCTTTCAGAGATACCTTTGTATAGCGGTATAAATGAGTGTCTTTTTAATACATTAAGTTCAGCTATTTCTCATAAAAAGTATGAGAGTAGCAAATACTGTGTTTTGATGTTTGATGAAATATCACTATCTTCAGAATTGTCATATGATCGTAAAAAGGATCACATTGTTGGTTTTGTAGAACTAGCGAATGGCAGAAAAAGTTTATTTGCGGATCATGCACTTGTTTTCATGATAAAAGGAATAAAGGATCGTTGGAAGCAACCAGTTGCTCTCTACTTTTCCGAAGGTGGAGTAAATAGTTCTGATTTAAAATATCTTATTGTTGATGTGGCAAAAAAGTTATTTAATATTGGTTTAAAGGTTGTTGCCACAGTTTGCGACCAATATGCGGCAAATTGTAAAGCAGTTAATATGCTTTTAAATGATACAGAAGAGTATTATAAAACGAAAAACCTTCACTGGAATAAACTGTTTTTTGAAATAGATGGCCATGAGATTGTTCCTTTATATGATCCTCCACATTTGTTAAAGTGTATGCGGAATAATTTTGCTAAGTACAATGTTAAATTTATAGGTTTAGATGGGGTCGAATATGAAGCATCTTGGAAAGACATCATAGATTATTACAATCATGATTCTACTTCAAGTATGTTTCGTCGTTGTCCTACATTAACCGAACACCACCTTGATCAAACAAAAATGAAACGTATGAAGGTCAGTCTTGCTGCGCAAGTATTTTCTCAACGGGTAGCACATGGACTTCAAAACTCTGGTTACCAGTAGTAGCTGGAAGTGTTACTTCATATGGTACCGGAGAATTTTTGATGTTCATGGACTACTTATTTGATAGTGTCAATGGTTTATCAAAATTGCCATTGAATGGTAAACAATTTCGATGTGCAATTTCAAATAAATCCGGCTCACACTATATTTTGGCGTGAAGCCAAATTAGTTTTGAATTCAATGCAATTCATAAAAAGCAAGGGTTTAGTTAAAGTTTTAACTAAACCTCCTTGCATTAAAAATTGGATTAGAACGATAGAGGGTCTGAGCTACATTTGGCAGAAATTAAAAGTAGTTCAGGGTTTTAGTTACTTATGCACCAGAAATTTCAACCAAGATCCCTTGGAGAATTTTTTTGGTTGCATAAGGAGTCATGGGGCTTCGAATACTAATCCAAGTTGTTACTCTTTTGTGTCTGCCTTTAGAACTTTGCTTGTCAACAATTTATCATCTCGTCATTCACCTTCTGCTAATTGTGAAGTCAATGATACAACCGGGTTACTTGCCACATTTCGAGTGTTTTTGAATAATGAAGATGTCTTGGAAACTGACTCTCTGATCAATATGTCTATTGATGCAGAGCCGTTTCATTTCCAGGACATGTCATTGTACAGTAAAACTGCTAGCGCTTATGTTGCAGGATATTGTACTAAGAAACTTCTCGGAATAATAAGGAAATAGTGGATTTATTGGATATTAATTATGTTATTGCACAAGTAGTCCATCATTTAGAATATGGAAAGTTATCTAGTTCAGGTAACTTTTATTTTTAATTTAATTTTTATTAGTTTTATTTTGTAAATAGAAATACAAATTTTATCACTTTACTAATGATATTTTATATACAAATTATTATATAATTAATATGATAATTGATTCACATCATTACTATTCTAAATTTATCATAATAAAAATTTTATTTCAAAAATACACTGAAATTACATATTTTCTACAGTGTATGAACAATTATTTCCTTTACTTGGTATATTGGCCAGAGATTTTCCATGTGAAATGCGAGATCATGTTTTTAGAGTCCAGGTGCTACTTTATTCACAATTTGAAACGCAAACAAAAAATCTTGTAAATGTGAGTTACTATAATGATAATAAATATGTTTTATACTTGTTCAACTACTGCTGTGGTAAGATACAAAAATCAAGATAAAGATTAAACCAAAACAGATTATAATAAAAACCATAAGAAATTTTTCTAACTTATTTAATGTAGATTCTATTTTAGACCAAATTACGTATAATTCATGGCATATTAACAGCTTTTGAAAATATGTTTTGCACATTTGCACCAGACCCTGAAATAGATACAGAAGAATGTTTGAGATTATATAATATGATAAAAACTATGTCATATCCCGGTGATGTAAAATTTCGACCGGCTTTTAGAGGTGAAGTATTTCCATAAGTTATACTGCTTAACAACTGATTATTTTATATGTATTTATATTAATGATAAAAATCAACTTCCTTTCATCATAAGCTGCTTTGAGCCTTTTAACAAAGCATGGTAACTTAGTATCAGAGCACCTATACAAAGATTGTTTGTGGTGGCATAACACATTACAAAGCTGGTTAAAACTCTCTTGGGAGGATATTTCAATTGCTGTTCCTGCTATAGAAGTTTTTCACGTTCAAATTGCCAAAGTTTTATTGATAAAGAAGGAACTGAAAGTTTTACTGGTAAAAACTTATTATTTATTTTTGTTTATCATCAATTTTTTATGTTTTAATTGCAATTTATATTGTATTTGCACAGTTTTTTATAAATTTCTTCAAGACACAATTGCAAACAGAAAAAATTAAAACATATGAATTGAGAATAGTTATAAGAGGATTTGGAACATTTTCCTCGTGCTGTTCAGCACTATTATCTCAAGATGATATAATTCCTTTATACAATATCATTATCCAGCAAACAGAAGTTATGTATACATCTGAAACTCAGCACAAATCAATACAAAACTTACCAGAATACTTAGAATCCTTATCAATTATTATTTCTCATATGCCATCAATAAATAATGTTCATTTAAAGGCTTTACAAAATTTGATAGTGATTTTATTTCAAGAATTTCATCAATTATCAGGATCTCGTCATAATCTATGTATCGAATTTAATATCTTTCGACAAGTTTGACATCCAACCTGATTATTTGAATCAATGATCAAAAAACATTATTAAGAATTTGTTTTTGAGCATCATTTGATATTTCTAAGTCACTTTGAAGCCAAAGTCGATCACACACAAAACATACATAGCCAAAGCTATCATTTCTTACGCAGCGCAGATTTTTCCTTAGTTTCATTATTTATTTGCGATCATTTGCACTACAATTATTTATGGGGGACGGGATAAAATATTCTTCCGATCCTGACATTTTTATTAACTCACAAATTATACTGCTAACCCATGTCGCGCCTAAAGAAGTTTTACTTCAAAAAATGTTTAGAGACTACGAGCTAAAAACTCAAGTGAAAGTCGACACATTTTGTTTTGTTTTTGACATATGATTTGACATTTGATGTATTTTTTGTTTTGCTCGCAGAGCAAAAATCTAAATCACTAGATCGAATAATTGCGATAGCTGCGCTTACTAGCGTCGTAGTCTTCAACTTCACGTTGGCATTTTCGTTGCATTTGTACGGATTTACACCCATGTCGCGCCTAGAGAAGTTTTTACACCCATGTCGCGCCTAAAGAAGTTTTACTTCAAAAATTCATCATGGTATTCTATTGTACATCATACTTAGGGTTGATATAATTAATATGAAAGGTTTTAAATGTTGCAGTATTTGGCTTCCTACATAATTATACCTAATCAAGCTAATTTTAGTAGCCCTAAATTTATTGCCGTTCGAATATATTATTCAATTTTTGTCTTGTGCTAAAACTTTGACAGCAATATCAAAATAAAAATTTGAGGTTAAGTTACGACAGTAGCGACACTTATTTTGACAGCAGCCATTGGCAGCCATGCTCTGCTGCATGGCCGGTAATCTCCGAACAAATGTAGATTACCGTGTTTTGAAATGGATTGGTATTTGAATAGTTCGAAGGATGGCGCTACGATTTCCAATTTCATTGATCTAGCAGCGGCTTGATCTCTACATTGATTTGATCGGCCATTTTCTATAAGTTGTCAAGTTGTCATCGCGTATTGTAGTTGAGATTTTCTGTGATTGTTTTATATAATTATGTTTTGGTGAATACTTTTTTCATTTATTATTAAGTTAAAATGATAAAGTGTTATGTGCCAAATTGTTATAACCCCAAATATAATAAAAAAATGCACGTCTTTCCGGCATCTAATTATCAGGTATGTATATAATGATGTATTATGCATATAATGAATATGTATCATCACAATACTATTAAAATGTTATATATATATATATATATATATATATATATATATTTGTGTAAATATATATTATATATATATATATATTTGTGTGTAAAAATTTGTGTGTAAAAAGATGCTTTCAATTTGGATGCAGAGGGCGAATAATCTTTTAAGGGATGACCTAACTCTTCGGTTTGTGGCACAAATCAACGATAATTTGAAATCGAAACCAAATAGAAGTGTCTCCTTTACGGCAATAACAAAATAGTTCTCAAGTCACTGGAGAATGCTCTGATACAGAACCAGAAGACAAATCTGCAACTCCAAGGACAAAGCCAAGTAATTATAACTCTAAATACTTCAATAACATTTGCAAAGAAATATTAATAAATGAATCTTATATTCTTAGGAGATGGAAGCCTAAACAACTTGAAAAAGATTTTTGCAGCACCTCTAAGATTGTGAAGTGCAGGTTAAAAGTCACCTATTCTGACACCAGTTTTCCGAAAAGGTATTTTTTCATACTAATTGCAGCAAAAATATTTAATATGATAATTACAATATCTTCAATTAATATGATATAACAATATATTCAATAGAAGTCCTTGATGATAGCTGTAAATTGCCGCAGAATGCAATGATAAGGCGTAGGAGTGCCTTAACACCCAGAAGATGTATGATACATCAAATTTTGTTTCGGGATTAAAATGCAATGCAATAATTTAAAGAATAAATTCCAACAGAGTATACAATGTTCTGAGAAGTTTTCAAATATTCCGGAAACTTAAAATGTAAGGGCAAGAATTTTGATAATGTCTCAATTAAGAGAGCATACTCAAAGACCAGACAGTTTATAAAGCGCAAGGGTTTAGTTATAGTTTTAACTAAACATCCTTGCAATAAAAACTGGATTAAAACGATAGATAGATTTGAGCTACAATTGGTATAAATTAAAAGTAGTTCAGGGTTTTGGTTACTTACGTTTAAAAACACTTATACAGAAACTATTCAAAGATTTCGTCAAATATAACTTTGTTAATGATTGATTAGATAGCAAAATAACTATTAAATGGAGAGATAATAAACAAGAATGTCTCGTAAATGAATTTTAATCCTAGGAATTTAGTTTTATCTCAATTTGGATATCAATATATATATATTTTGTTTTTAGGATTATTTTGTTTGGAAAGTATTCATTCTTTTTTAAAAATGTGCTGTTCTTTTTATCCTTTTAAATTATTGCATTACTTGATAACATTACGCAAAAAAATTTTGCGAAGCTTCTCGCCCCAAAAAAAGGCCTTTTTTGACACTTTTTTTTTAAATAGCTGCTATTTTTTTCTTTCTTGCTTTTTTTCTTTTATTTTGGTAGGGAGACTGGAAACAAACTTCTTCTTCAACGTAATTTCTTTTTTTTTTGTTTCGGGCGATGCGCAACGGATTTATCTGTGGCACCGCAAAAGAGATCGTTTTTGCAAGACCGACTTTGGCGCCCCCTGGTTAAAAAATGACGGCGCAAAAAAAAAGAAGAAAATCACGTAATATTCTATGATTTTGTAATTTTTGTTTAAAAAAAACCGCATGTCTCTATGATAAATACATTTCGAGAAAAAACAAAAACAAATACCTTGCATTTTTTGTAACGAAAAAAGAACAACCCCCTTAATTAATAGTAGTCAGTTATTTCTGTTTAGTTTATAATTCTTCAAAAATATGTCTGTGATATATTTGAAAATATATTTTGTATTTCGTATGTTTTGTTCTTATTTCAAATATTTTTTTTCAGATTTTTGGGCTGTATTGATTTTATGTACAAATGTAGAAGTAATACCAGGGGTTAATTTACATACTGTATGTACTGCTACTGTATGTGCTGCCATGTAGTGATCTATTCGTAAATTAAAATGAGTGTAACGTCAAATGGCCCGAGATAGCGATCTATTTATGCTTATTTATCTATGTGTTGGTGAATGCCATGTTTGTACATCTGAACTAGAGATGGGCTTATCATATCCGAAGCCGGATCGACTCGGATTTAACTCCGCTTCAGGGAGGAGTTATATCCGCTTAACAACTCCACGACTCCGACAACTTTGAAACCGAAATACTCGACACAAATGCGTCGAGTGCGTTGCTTATGTATCTAAGGATTTGCCAAATCCCATTTTATTTTTTTAAATGAAAATTTATAAAAAAAATAAAATTAAAAAAATATTAATAAAATAATTTTTCTACAAAATTCACAAATAAATGACGAGTTGTAAAACTTTTCGGTCGACCACATGATCGACTCAACGACTCGTAATTTTAACAGTGTTGACCAAAGTAAAAACGCAAAACTTTCTTTTGATGAGAAAATAATTGATTTTTTGGAATAATTTTATATAAAAATAATGTATAAACTTTGTAATAAAAGCAAAACATTTATCATAAAATATTTTCATCAAATAATAATTCTTCTGCTTTCTAATTTTTCTTCTGCTATTTTCCATTCGATAATTAATATTATATCAGGTAGTTCGATTAGCATATTACTACTTTTATACAATTATATAATTGTGTAAAAGTAATAATATAATATAAATATTTTTTGCTGCTTAAATACATTGACGTCACTGATATATTTTACACTCTAAAAAGTATTGTTATTTCAGGCTATGGAAAAAACAGACTAAATGTGTCCAAATTCACGGCCAAAAATTGTCGTAGTTAGAAACATGACCCCTTTCTATTCAATAAATTATACATTGGAGTTATTCACACTTGAACACAATTTCATTGTTCTGTATCTTTGAAGTAATATTTTTGTATTTTCTGGAAAAAAACGTATACCTAAAAGGTCATAAAACTGCCTGTTTAGAAGACGAGAAAGTGACAGCTTCCTTAGTACCAGTATTCGCGCCAATCAAAGCATGCGGTTATATTGAGATATAAACAAAAAATCATCAGTCGAAAATCACATAATAAATAAAATCAATCAATACGTTATCAAAAAACATATTAAAATTATTGTAAATACACTTATAACTTGTTATTAACATAAAATAAATATTACTAGTTACAAATTATAGCATTTTACAATTGGTCCTTCAAAATTCAATCACAACAACCATTGAAAAAACAACCAGTTTAGGGAAGTCGGATATGACAAATCCGGCGAGACAACTCCACTCGGATTCACTCCGAGGTAGGAGTTGTATCTGAGTGATAACTCCGGAGTGAGTTACCCATCTCTTCTGAACTATTAGCAGATCCAATTGGCAGGGGTGAAGCTTCTTGGATTGCATCTAGAGATTACACTGGCCATTCGCTTTTGGTTCCGGGAAATGTATTTTTTGATCTATTTATTAAATGCAGTCAAGTACTTGATCATTTCATTAAATATTTATGTATTGATGATAAACTAAAGATCAAGTTACAAATATTATTAGAAAAACATGTATTATATAATTTTAATTTTCTTTGCCAAAAGCATAATTTAAAACAATTTTTTTTAGATTATTTTTTATTAACACTTGGAATAGAAGTGTTAATAGGTATCTCACAGGAAAGTATATAAATGAAAATGAGCAGGACCCGATAAAAATAATGGCTTTAGCTAAATATAAAAAAGTCTCAGATCTTATAGTGCTCGTTTGAGACACAAAAATCCAAATATTTTTTCGGTGAAAATTCATTAATTCGCTTTCTCATCATAATTGTTTATTTATTTTGTTTCCAATTTTTTATTGCTCTCATTTTTATTTAATATTTTTCTGATCAATATTCATTTAATGATATTTTCATTTTCCATTATAATTTTATTCATTTTTTCCAATCTTTTATGGCTCTCATTGTTATTTTGCTAAATATGTTTTTCTAATTTATTTATAATTGATTCCAGTTTTTGTCAATATTATAATATATGAAGTGGTTTCAGAGTATGATGCATTTTATAAATATTTCAAGT
Organism: Ctenocephalides felis; assembly: GCF_003426905.1. NCBI lineage: Eukaryota > Metazoa > Arthropoda > Insecta > Siphonaptera > Pulicidae > Ctenocephalides > Ctenocephalides felis. The sequence continues at coordinate 114,147,347 of NW_020538040.1, forward strand.
TTTACATCTTGTTACTTGCCGGCTGTGGTCTATGTAATTTCTATATCAATTCAAGGATTCTTTCTCTCGAAATGATAAATTGTTGAAAGTAATTTAAGGCAGATTTTTAATTTTTTTTTAATTTCATTTTTATTTATTTTATTTTATTTTTCTTTTGTTAATCTTTCTTTATAATTCAATTTTTAATTTTACTTTTATTTTATGTTTTTTTTTTTTTTTTTTTTTCTTTTATGGTCTGCATTGAATACATAACTATTTTATTGACACTATTAAATTACAGATTATTACTTCGCATCTTTGTGATATTCATGCTTTTATTTTTGTTTGATGAAAATGGTCTTGACATAAGTTTTGTCATTGTATTTAATAGGATTATTTTTAACATTAACAAATGTGAATAGACTTATAAAGCGATATCATACCTGATATTTTCATGTTTTTCTATTGAGGGTAAGGTTTATAATATTCTTCTCTAAATAACTTTAGCAACATCTCAATATAGAGTTTAAATTCAGGATATATTTACTACTGACCTTGGAAATGAAAAACATTGCTTTTACCTTTTAATTCATGAACAATTGCATGTGCATAAAACTTTCTTCTGTTCATAGTAAACACAATGTTGATACTTTTTGATCTTTTATGGCAATTTTGATGATAATGTTTTCATCATGATCATGACACGGTTGAATGTAATGTTTAAAAAACATTCATATAGAATCTATTCAAAGATTTCGCTAAATGCAGCTTTATTAATGATTGATTAGATAGCAAAATAATTATTAAATGCAGAGTTAATAAAGAAGAATGTCTCGTAAATGAATTTTAATCCTAGGAATTCAGTCTACTCTCAATTTTGATATCAATATATTTATATATATATTTATATATATATATATATATATATTATGCTCTTATGATTTTTTGTTTATGAAGTATTTGTACTTTTTAACAAGTTATTTGTTCTTTTTAACTTTTTAAATTTTTGCATTATTTGTGATTCCTTCTGAATTTGTTATTCCGAACTACACAATCTCTGTTATATATTACTGATCATTAAGTAATTCATATTGATCGTTCCTTATAAGTTTAACATTTTATTGTAAATGCTTCTACACAATCTCTGTGTAGTAGTTGCTATATATTATTGATCATTAAGTAATCCATATTGATCGTTCCTTATAAGTTTAACATTTTATTGTAAATGCTTCTACACAATTACTTATTGATCAATAAGTAATTCATATTGATCGTTCCTTATAAGTTTAACATTTTATTGTAAATGCTTCTACACAATCTCTGTGTAGTAGTTGCTATATATTATTGATCATTAAGTAATCCATATTGATCGTTCCTTATAAGTTTAACATTTTATTGTAAATGCTTCTACACAATTACTTATTGATCATTAAGTAATTCATATTGATCGTTCCTTATAAGTTTAACATTTTATTGTAAATGCTTCTACACAATATCTGTGTAGTAGTTGCTATATACGAGCATTAAGTAATCCATATTGATCGTTCCTTATAAGTTTAACATTTTATTGTAAATACTTCTACACAATTACTTATTGATCATTAAGTAATTCATATTGATCGTTCCTTATAAGTTTAACATTTTATTGTAAATGCTTCTACACAATCTCTGTGTAGTAGTTGCTATATATTATTGATCATTAAGTAATCCATATTGATCGTTCCTTATAACTTTAACATTTTATTGTAAATGCTTCTACACAATTACTTATTGATCAATAAGTAATTCATATTGATCGTTCCTTATAAGTTTAACATTTTATTGTAAATGCTTCTACACAATCTCTGTGTAGTAGTTGCTATATATTATTGATCATTAAGTAATCCATATTGATCGTTCCTTATAAGTTTAACATTTTATTGTAAATGCTTCTACACAATCTCTGTTTAGTAGTTGCTATATATTATTGATCATTAAGTAATTCATATTGATCGTTCCTTATAAGTTTAACATTTTATTGTAAATGCTTCTACACAATCTCTGTGTAGTAGTTGCTATATATTATTGATCATTAAGTAATTCATATTGATCGTTCCTTATAAGTTTAACATTTTATTGTAAATGCTTCTACACAATCTCTGTGTAGTAGTTGCTATATATTATTGATCATTAAGTAATTCATATTGATCGTTCCTTATAACTTTAACATTTTATTGTAAATGCTTCTACACAATCTCTGTGTAGTAGTTGCTATATATTATTGATCATTAAGTAATTCATATTGATCGTTCCTTATAACTTTAACATTTTATTGTAAATGCTTCTACACAATCTCTGTGTAGTAGTTGCTATATATTATTGATCATTAAGTAATCCATATTGATCGTTCCTTATAAGTTTAACATTTTATTGTAAATGCTTCTACACAATTACTTATTGATCATTAAGTATTTCATATTGATCGTTCCTTATAAGTTTAACATTTTATTGTAAATGCTTCTACACAATCTCTGTGTTTTAGTTGCTATATATTATTGATCATTAAGTAATTCATATTGATCATTCCTTGTAAATTTATCATACCATTGTGAATACTTTTTTTAGTTACTTATAATTGTAAAATTATAATACTTATTATTGTGTATATATTGATTATTACATTTATAAAAATTTTAATTGTTATGTAAAAATGTTTGTGATATATTTGAAAATATATTTTGTACTTCGTATATTTTTTTTCTCATTTCCAATATAAGAAATTATTTAGGTTTTCTTGTTTTGAATTACGTATGCGAACCATATCTAGGAATAATACCAGCGGTTGATTTATATACTGAACAAGTGCTGCCTCCTTTAAATCGCTAAAAATATTAAAATGGCGGTAATGTCAAATGGCCTCAGATAGCGATCTATTTATGTTTACTTATCTATGGCTATTATATTATATAATCAAACATGTCTAAAAGATAGAAGCCGATAACAAAACTTACATTAACACCCTTTTGATATCAAGTTCCTATAATCACTCATAGGTTGCGCAAGGAATTTATGCGCTGTTGAACAAAAACCGTGTAATAGGAAGTCCGTGTAGTCGGAGGGATGTCGGATTTTTAGCTCCATGTAGTATGGGAACCGTGTACCTAGAGTGCCGTGTAAAGCGAGGACCTACTGTATGTATGTTTTTGAATTATATTTTTTTAACTGTCAAATATATTTTTTCAAAAATCAAATCTTTTTTTCTCGAATTTTCCATAAATTTTGACATTTGTCATTTTAGTGTTGTTTTTTTTTTAGTCATTTTCTGTCAAAATTTTTAGAAATTTATAAAAAATATAAATTTATATTTTAAATTTACTTTTCAGAATTTCCTATAACCTAAGTTGGATATACATGCACAGGATGAGCCAATAAAATTTAAAATCGGTTCAGTAGTTTTTGGCGTCCATTGCGAACCAACATCGTGACACGAGGTTTATATATATATATATATATATATATATATATATAGAATTTTATGATATGAGTGGAACGAATATTAATTGTTTAATATGAACAAAACAGCACTCAGATTTGTTTAACACAACTTTATTTTATGATTACAGACGTTTCGAGACCATGGTGTGTCTCATCTTCAGTGTAATTTCAAAAACAGTTACTTATATACTACACATTCTTTAATAATTTATTTAAATTTCATTTAATTTTTGGTATACAAAAAACACCAACTATTCCTTGCAATGCTTGACACAGTACTAAAGAAACATATAACACTTACAGAAATATTCTAAACAAATTTGAAGTACTTATCTAGATGGAGACAGAATGGGTATCATATAATGTAAAAAAAAGGAGTGCTATCGCATACAAAAATCGATAAAAATGAAAAAACAAATTAATTTATTGAAAAGAATAAGATAAATGAAAAAATTTATAAATTATTAATGATGTTTATATATGTGTCATGTAAAATATTTGTGTCGGTTCTTAGATTTATGCTATTGTTAGTCCGAACTATTAACATTGATTCTGCCATGCTCCGTTTAAATAAGTCTTTCTCATGGAATAAAATTGGGGATTGTCAAAATCAAACTTATGGTTGTTGATATTAGCATGATCCACAAGTGTACTTTTAAATTTTTTGTTATCTATTTTTTCACATTGTAATTCATGTTGCCTGAGTCTCTTTTCTAAGTTCTGGCAGGTCTGGCCAATATAAGAGCAATTACAATCCAAACAATTTACTTTATAAACTATATCTTTTTTTTTTTTTAATGGAGTTTCATCTTTAATTTTGGAATATAAAATTTTTAATTGTTTTAATGAAGAAAAAGTAATACGAATATTGTGTTTTTTGAAAAGTCTTTTTGATAATTGGTTAAAATTATTGTCAAGATATGGAAAATTAATGAAAAAAGTTTTTTCAGGAACACTTGTTTTGCCAGGCTCTTCCGGTTTCTTATCAAAAGATTCAAGTAATTTTGCGACTCTATTTTAATAATTGGACAAATTAACTTATATGGAAAATTATTGCCAAGTAGGATCGTTTTAACTAATTTTATGTTTGTATCATAAAACAGAGGATCAGATAATAAATAGCGTGATCTACAAGATTTAGAATGGTAGAAATTTTTATATTGAGAGGAACATGCGAATTAAAATTAATGTATCCAC